>NW_026709027.1:0-68417 GCF_030490865.1 Poecile atricapillus | reverse complement strand
TACCCCAAACCCCTGGGGGACACCCCAAAGCCCTGGGGACACCCCAAAGCCCAGGGGACACCCCAAACCCCTGGGGACACCCCAAACCCCCCTGGGGGACACCCCAAACCCCTGGGGACACCCCAAACCCCTGGGGGACACCCCAACCCCCCTGGGGACACCCCAAAACCCTGGGGGACACCCCAAAGCCCTGGGGACACCCCAAACCCCTGGGGGACACCCCAAAGCCCTGGGGACACCCCAAAGCCCTGGGACACCCCAAACCCTTGGGGGACACCCCAAAACCCTGGGGACACCCCAAACCCCAGAGGGACACCCCAAAGCCCCGGGGACACCCCAAAGCCCTGGGGACACCCCAAACCCCAGAGGGACACCCCAAAGCCCTGGGGACACCCCAAACCCCCCTGGGGACACCCCAAAGCCCTGGGGACACCCCAAAGCCCTGGGGACACCCCAAAGCCCTGGGGACACCCCAAACCCCCCTGGGGACACCCCAAAAGCCCTGGGGGACACCCCAAAGCCCTGGGGACACCCCCAAACCCCTGGGGACACCCCAAACCCCCCTGGGGACACCCCAAACCCCTGGGGGACACCCCAAAGCCCTGGGGACACCCCAAAGCCCTGGGGGACACCCCAAACCCCTGGGGACACCCCAAAGCCCTGGGGACACCGCAAACCCCTGGGGACACCCCAAACCCCTGGGGGACACCCCCAAAGCCCTGGGGGACACCCCAAACCCCCCTGGGACACCCCAAACCCCTGGGGACACCCCAAACCCCTGGGGGACACCCCAAACCCCTGGGGGACACCCCAAACCCCCCTGGGACACCCCAAAGCCCTGGGGACACCCCAAACCCCTGGGGACACCCCAAACCCTCCTGGGGGACACCCCAAAGCCCTGGGGACACCCCAAACCCCCCTGGGACACCCCAAAGCCCTGGGGACACCCCAAACCCCTGGGGACACCCCAAAGCCCTGGGGGACACCCCAGTGACCCCAAACCCCCAGGGGACACCCCAGAGACCCCCAAAGCCCCAGAGACACCCCAAAGCCCAGTGTGCCACCCCAGTGACCCCCAAACCCCTGGGGACACCCCAGTGACCCCCAACATTCCCAGTGTGCCACCCCAGTGACCCCAACATCCCCGGGGGACGCCCCAGTGACCCCCAAACACCCAGAGACACCCCAGAGCCCCCCCAGACTGGTACAGGGACACCCCAGAGCGCCCCCAGACCCCCAGAGCCCCCCACAGACTGGTACAGGGACACCCCAGAGCCCCCCCAGACCCCCAGAGCCCCCCTGTGACCCCGAGGGGACACCCCAGAGCCCCCCTGTGACCCCCAGAGACCCCCTGTGACCCCCAGAGACCCCCCAGAGCCCCCCTGTGACCCCCCAGAGCCCCCCCAGACCCCCAGAGACCCCCACAGACCGGTACAGGGACACCCCAGAGCCCCCTCCCAAACCCCCGGGGATCACCCCAGAGCCCCCCTGTGACCCCCAGAGCCCCCCCAGACCCCCAGAGCCCCCCCAGACCCCCCCAGAGCCCCCCCAGACCCCCCGAGCCCCCCACAGACCGGTACAGGGCCACCAGGATCTCCCAGGACAGGGACAGGAAGGCCACCCCCAGCAGTGGCAGTGTCACCGTGTCCAGCCAGGAGCTGAACTCGTGGTGGGGTGAAAGCTGTGGGAAGCGATGGGATGGGGGTCAGGGGGGGTCTGGGGGGGTCAGGGGGGGCTCTGGGGGGGTCTGGGGGTCACAGGGGGTCACAGGGGGTCACAGGAGGGGTCACAGGAGGGGACCCAGGCCACCCCCAGCAGTGGCAGTGTCACCGTGTCCAGCCAGGAGCTGAACTCGTGGTGGGTGAAAGCTGTGGGGAAAGGGGGTCAAGAGGGTCAGGGGGGGTCTGGGGGGGTCTGGGGGTCACAGGGGCTCTGGGGGGGTCTGGGGGGGTCTGGGGGTCACAGGGGGCTCTGGGGGGCTCTGGGGGGGCTCTGGGGGGGTCACAGGGGGACTCTGGGGGTGCTCTGGGGGTCACAGGGGGGCCCAGGGGGTCACAGGGGGCTCTGGGGGGGCTCTGGGGGTCACAGGGGGGGGGCCCGGGGGGTCAGGGAGCCCCGGGGGGGGGTCCCAGCCCAATGGGAGGGGGCACAGTGGGGATCAGGGGCAGCCACAGGGGTCACAGACAGCCCCATAGATCAGGATCAGCCCCACAGATCACACTCACACTCACCACAGATCACACTCACACTCACACCCAGCCCCATAGATCAGGATCAGCCCCACAGATCTTCACACTCACACTCACACTCACTCACACTCACACTCACACTCACTCACTCTCACTCACACTCACACTCACACTCACACTCACTCACACTCACTCTCACTCACTCACACTCACTCTCACTCTCACTCACACTCACACTCACACTCACACTCACTCTCACACTCACACTCATCCTCACCCTCACTCACCCACGTTCGCCTCCAGCACTCCCACAGCTCACACTGACACACTCACACTCACACTCACACTGACATTCACACACTCACACTCACACTCACACTGACATTCACACACTCACACTCACACTCACACTGACATTCACACACTCACACTCACACTCACACTCCCCACAGCTCACACACACTCACACTCACCCTCACCCTCACTCATCCTCACTCACCCACGTTTGCCTCCAGCACTCCCACAGCTCACACTGACACTCAGCACAGCTCACACACACTCACACTCACACTGACACTCAGCACAGCTCACACTCACACTCACACTCACACTCAGCACAGCTCACACTCACACTCACACTCACACTCAGCACAGCTCACTCACTCTCACACTCACACTGACACTCACACTCTCACTCACCCTCACACCCTCACTCACCCACGTTTGCCTCCAGCACTCCCACAGCTCACACTCACACTCACACTCACACTCACACTCACACTCACACTCACACTCACCCTCACCCTCATCCTCACTCACCCACGTTTGCCTCCAGCACTCCCACAGCTCACACTGACATTCACACACTCACACTCACACTCTCACTCACACTCACACTCACACTCACACTCACACTCACACTCTCACTCACACTCTCACTCACACTCACCCTCACCCTCATCCTCACTCACCCACGTTTGCCTCCAGCACTCCCACAGCTCACACTGACACTCAGCACAGCTCACACACACTCACACTCACACTGACACTCAGCACAGCTCACACTCACACTCACACTCACACTGACACTCAGCACAGCTCACACTCACACTCACACTCATCCTCACCCTCACTCACCCACGTTTGCCTCCAGCACTCCCCCGTGCACCCTGAGGCCGAAGCAGCGCGCGGTTCCCAGCAGCAGCGCCCCGAGTGTGGCCACCTCCAGCAGCCGGGCCAGGAGCCAGCCCGGCCTGGGGGGCCACCCTGGGGATGGAGGGGGGCTCAGAGCCTGCCTGGGACCCCCAGAACGGCCCTGGGGCCACCCTGGGGTCACCCTGGGACCCCCAGAACGGCCCTGGGGTCACCCTGGGGTCACCCTGGGACCCCCAGAACAGCCCTGAGGCCACCCTGGGACCCCCAGAACGGCCCTGGGGTCACCCTGGGGTCACCCTGAGACCCTCAGAACGGCCCTGGGGTCACCCTGGGACCCCCAGAACAGCCCTGGGGTCACCCTGGGATCACCCTGGGACCCCCAGAACAGCCCTGGGGTCACCCTGGGATCACCCTGGGACCCCCAGAACAGCCCTGGGGCCACCCTGGGGATGGAGCGGGGCTCAGAGCCTGCCTGGGACCCCCAGAACGGCCCTGGGGCCACCCTGGGGTCACCCTGAGACCCTCAGAACAGCCCTGGGGCCACCCTGGGACCCCCAGAACGGCCCTGGGGCCACCCTGGGACCCCCAGAACGGCCCTGGGGCCACCCTGGGATCACCCTGGGACCCCCATCCCATCCATTCCCAGATTTCCCAGCCCCCATGGATCCCATGGGACCCCCACCCCACCCCAGCCCCTCCACAGCCCCATCTCATCCATTCCCACATTTCCCCCCCCCATGGATCCCATGGGACCCCCATCCCATCCATTCCCAGATTTCCCCCCTCCTGTGGATCCCTCCCAGCCCCCCCCCCAGCCCCTCCCCATCCATTCCCAGATTTCCCCTCCCTGTGGATCCCACAGGACCCCCACCCCATCCCATCCATTCCCAGATTTCCCCCTCCTGTGGATCCCATGGGACCCCTTCCCCATCCATTCCCACATTTCCCATCCCCTGTGGATCCCATGGGACCCCCCAGCCCCTCCCCATCCATTCCCAGATTTCCCATCCCCTGTGGATCCCATGGGACCCCCACCCCATCCCACACATTCCCAGATTTCCCCCCTCCTGTGGATCCCACAGGACCCCCTTCCCTCCCCATCCATTCCCAGATTTCCCCCCTCCTGTGGATCCCATGGGACCCCCCAGCCCCTCCCCAGCCCCTCCCCATCCATTCCCAGATTTCCCCCCCATGGATCCCATGGGACCCCCTCCCCATCCATTCCCACATTTCCCATCCCCTGTGGATCCCATGGGACCCCCCATCCCATCCCATCCCATCCATTCCCATGTTTCCCATCCCCTGTGGATCCCATGGGACCCCCACCCCATCCCACACATTCCCAGATTTCCCCCACCCTGTGGATCCCATGGGACCCCCTCCCCATCCATTCCCAGATTTCCCCCCCCTGTGGATCCCATGGGACCCCCAGCCCCTCCCCAGCCCCTCCCCATCCATCCCCAGCTTTCCCACCCCCTGTGGATCCCATGGGACCCCCTCCCCATCCATTCCCAGATTTCCCCCCCCTGTGGATCCCATGGGACCCCCCAACCCCTCCCCATCCATTCCCAGATTTCCCCCCCATGGATTCCCCCCCAGCCCCTCCCCATCCATTCCCAAATTTCCCCCCACAGGACCCCCTTCCCTCCCCATCCATTCCCAGATTTCCCATCCCCCATGGATCCCATGGATCCCCCCCATCCCCTCCCCAGCCCCTCCCCATCCATTCCCAGATTTCCCAGCCCCCATGGATCCCATGGGACCCCCTCCCCACACATTCCCAGATTTCCCATCCCCCATGGATCCCCCCCATCCCCCCCCATCCCCTCCCCATCCATTCCCAGCTTTCCCCCCCCCTGTGGATCCCCCCCAGCCCCCCCCATCCCCTCCCCATGCCCGGGGGTCTCACGGGGGCCGTGGGGGCGGCGGGCCCGGCCCATCCAGAGCTGCAGGTGCTGCTGGTCCAGCAGGGAGAAGCACAGCACGATGGTCAGCGCGTTGAAGAAGTTGTAGTTCCCCGTGAGGATGATGAGGGTCTGCAGCAGCACCTGGGGGAGGGGGGGGGTGGACACAGGTTTTTGGGGGTCTGGGGGTGTCACGGGTACACCCCAATGGGGGTGGGGTCACCTCCTGTGTCCCAGGGAGGGGGACAGAGCTGCAGGGACCCCCCTGGGGACCCCCAAACACAGAGAGGGGTGGGAGGGGGTCATGGGGTGGGGGACAGGGGACACAGGATGGGGACACCCCCCTCAGATGTCCCCAGCACCCAAAGTGAGGACCCAGCACCCTGGGGACCCCCTGGGACCCCCCTGGGGACCCCCAAACACAGAGAGGGGTGGGAGGGGGTCATGGGGTGGGGGACAGAGGACACAGGACAGGGACACCCCCCCGGATGTCCCCAGCACCCACAGAGTGAGGACCCAGCACCCTGGAACCCTCTGGGGACCCCCCAAACACAGAGAGGGGTGGGAGGGGGTCATGGGGTGGGGGACAGGGGACACAGGATGGGGACACCCCCCTGGATGTCCCCAGCACCCACAGAACGATGACCCAGCCCACTGAGACCCCCTGGGACTCCCTGAGACCCCCTGAGACCCCCTGGGGACCCCCAAACACAGAGAGGGGTGGGAGGGGCTCATGGGGTGGGGGACAGGGGACACAGGACAGGGACACCCCCCCAGATGTCCCCAGCACCCAAAGTGAGGACCCAGCACCCTGGGGACCCCCTGGGGCCCCCAAACACAGAGAGGGGTGGGAGGGGGTCATGGGGTGAGGGACAGGGGACACAGGATGGGGACACCCCCCTGGATGTCCCCAGCACCCACAGAGTGAGGACCCAGCCCCCTGGGGACCCCCTGGCACAACATGAACCACCAAACTCCCCACACCACCCCACCAGCACCACAAACCCACCCCCAACAACCCCCAAAAAACCCAAAAACCCCCCCAAAAACCCAAAAAAGCCCAAAATCCCCCCAAACCCCCCAAAAAACCCCCAAAAAACCCTAAACCCCCCCCAAAAAACCCAAAACCCCCAAAACACCCAGAAGACCCCCCAAAAAACCCTCCACGGTGTCACCCACCACCACAGGACCCCCCAAAAAACCCCCAAAAAAACCCCAAAACCCCCCCCAAAAAACCCCCCCAAAAAACCCCCCCAAAAAACCCCCCAAAACCCCCAAAAAACCCCCAACCCCCCCCAAAAAAACCCAAAAAACCCAAAAAACCCCCCAAAAAACCCCAAAAAAACCGAACCCCCCCCAAAACCCCCAAAAAAGCCCAAAACCCCCCCAAAAAACCCCAAAACCCCCCCAAAAACCCAAAAAAAACCCAAAACCCCCCCAACCCCCCCCAAAACCCCAAAAAAACCCCAAAACCCAAAAAAAACCCCCAAAAAACCCAAACCCTCCCCCAAAAACCCCCAAAAAAGCCCAAAACCCCCCCAAAAAAACCCCAAAACCCCCCCAAAAAACCCCCAAAAAAACCCAAAACCCCCCCAAAAACCCAAAACCCCCCCAACCCCCCCCCAAAAAACCCCCCAAACCCCAAAAAAACCCAACCCCCCAAAACCCCCCCTAAAAAATCCCCAAAACCCCAAAAAAACCCAAAAAAACCCAAAAAAGCCCCAAAACCCCAAAAAAACCCAACCCCCCCCCAAAACCCCCAAAAAACCCCAAAACCCCCCCAAAAAACCCCAAAACCCCCCCAAAAAACCCCAAAAAAGCCCAAAACCCCCCCAAAACCCCCCCCAAAAAATCCCCAAAACCCCAAAAAAACCCAACCCCCCCCCAAAACCCCCAAAAAACCCCAAAACACCCCCAAAAAACCCCAAAACCTCCCAAAAAACCCCCAAAAAAACCCAAAACCCCCCCAAAAAACCCCCCAAAAAACCCCCAAAAAACCCCAAAACACCCCCAAAAAACCCCTCAAAACCCCAAAAAAACCCCAAAAAAACCCAACCCCCCCCCAAAAAACCCCAAAAACCCCAAAAAAACCCCCAAAAACCCCTCCCCGGTGTCCCCCACCCCCCCCCGGCCCCCCCCCAAACCCAGGAGCACCCCCAGTCCCACCTGGCAGTAGAAGGCCCAGAGGCGCAGGCGGCGCAGGGGGGCGAGGAAGAGGAGGGGCACGGCCACCTCGATCACCAAGGTGGCCACCACAGCCAGCTTCAGTAGCCACAGGGGCAGCTGGTGAGCCAGCCACGCCCCCGGGGTGGGCAAACACTGACTCTCAAAGTGATGGGTGAGAGCTGGGGGGCAAAGAAAGGGTTAATTCCTCATCTGATCCCAAAAAAATTCCATGGGATTTGGGTTAATTCCTCATCTGATCCCAAAAAAATTCCATGGGATTTGGGTTAATTCCTCATCTGATCCCAAAAAAATTCCATGGGATTTGGGTTAATTCCTCATCTAATCCCAAAAAATTCCATGGGATTTGGGTTAATTCCTCATCTGATCCCAAAAATTCCATGGAATTCCTGAAATTGATATTTTCCCCATCATGGAATAGAATCAGAACTAAATAAGGAAATTTTTCCTTGCAGAATAATCCAAATTAATCCAAATTAAATTGTAATTCAGAATTGGGGTGGGGGGCATGAGGGGCTTTCCATGATCCACTTCCCAAAAAATTCCATGGGATTTGGGTTAATTCCTCATCTGATCCCAAAAAATTCCATGGAATTTGGGTTAATTCCTCATCTGATCCCAAAAAAATTCCTGGGATTTGGGTTAATTCCTCACCTGATCCCAAAAAAATTCCATGGAATTTGGGTTAATTCCTCATCTGATCCCAAAAAATTCCATGGAATTCCAGGAAATTGATATTTTCCCCATCATGGAATAGAATCAGAACTAAATAAGGAAATTTTTCCTTGCAGAATAATCCAAATTAATCCAAATTAATCCAAATTAATCCAAATTAATCCAAATTAATCCAAATTAAATTGGAATTCAGAATTGGGGTGGGGAGCATGAGGTGTGTCCATGATCCACTTCCCCAAAAAATTCCATGGAATTTGGGTTAATTCCTGACCTGATCCCAAAAAATTCCATGGGATTTGGGTTAATTCCTCATCTGATCCCAAAAAATTCCATGGAATTCCAGGAAATTGATATTTTCCCCATCATGGAATAGAATCAGAACTAAATAAGGAAATTTTTCCTTGCAGAATAATCCAAATTAATCCAAATTAAATTGGAATTCAGAATTGGGGTGGGGGCCATAAGGGGCTTTCCATGATCCACTTCCCAAAAAATTCCATGGGATTTGGGTTAATTCCTCATCTGATCCCAAAAAATTCCATGGGATTTGGGTTAATTCCTCATCTGATCCCAAAAAAATTCCATGGGATTTGGGTTAATTCCTCATCTGATCCCAAAAAATTCCATGGGATTTGGGTTAATTCCTCATCTGATCCCAAAAAAATTCCATGGGATTTGGGTTAATTCCTCATCTGATCCCAAAAAATTCCATGGAATTCCAGGAAATTGATATTTTCCCCATCATGGAATAGAATCAGAACTAAATAAGGAGATTTTTCCTTGCAGAATAATCCAAATTAATCCAAATTAATCCAAATTAATCCAAATTAATCCAAATTAAATTGTAATTCAGAATTGGGGTGGGGAGCATGAGGGGCTTTCCATGATCCACTTCCCAAAAAATTCCATGGGATTTGGGTTAATTCCTCATCTGATCCCAAAAATATTCCATGGGATTTGGGTTAATTCCTGATCTAATCCCAAAAATTCCATGGGATTTGGGTTAATTCCTCATCTGATCCCAAAAAATTCCATGGAATTTGGGTTAATTCCTCATCTGATCCCAAAAAATTCCATGGGATTTGGGTTAATTCCTGATCTGATCCCAAAAAATTCCATGGGATTTGGGTTAATTCCTCATCTGATCCCAAAAAAATTCCATGGGATTTGGGTTAATTCCTGATCTGATCCCAAAAAATTCCATGGGATTTGGGTTAATTCCTCATCTGATCCCAAAAAATTCCATGGGATTTGGGTTAATTCCTCATCTGATCCCAAAAAAATTCCATGGGATTTGGGTTAATTCCTCACCTGATCCCAAAAATTCCATGGGATTTGGGTTAATTCCCGACCTGATCCCAAAAAAATTCCATGGGATTTGGGTTAATTCCTCATCTGATCCCAAAAAAATTCCATGGGATTTGGGATAATTCCTGACCTGATCCCAAAAAATTCCATGGAATTTGGGTTAATTCCTGATCTGATCCCAAAAAAATTCCATGGGATTTGGGTTAATTCCTCACCTGATCCCAAAAATTCCATGGGATTTGGGTTAATTCCTGACCTGATCCCAAAAATATTCCATGGGATTTGGGTTAATTCCTCATCCCAAAAAAATTCCATGGAATTTGGGATAATTCCTCACCTGATCCCAAAAAAATTCCATGGGATTTGGGTTAATTCCTGACCTGATCCCAAAAAATTCCATGGAATTCCAGGAAATTGATATTTTCCCCATCATGGAATAGAATCAGAACTAAATAAGGAAATTTTTCCTTGCAGAATAATCCAAATTAATCCAAATTAATCCAAATTAAATTGGAATTCAGAATTGGGGTGGGGGGCATGAGGGGCTTTCCATGATCCACTTCCCAAAAAATTCCATGGGATTTGGGTTAATTCCTCATCTGATCCCAAAAAATTCCATGGGATTTGGGTTAATTCCTGACCTGATCCCAAAAAAATTCCATGGGATTCCAGACAAACAGCAGGACCCCCAAACCTGTGAGCCCCCCCAAACCTGAGACCCCCAAACCTGTGAGACCCCCAAACCTGAGACCCCCAAACCTGTGAGACCCCCAAACCTGTGAGACCCCCCAAACCTGTGAGACCCCCAAACCTGTGAGACCCCCCCCAAACCTGTGAGACCCCCAAACCTGTGAGACCCCCCCAAACCTGAGACCCCCAAACCTGAGACCCCCAAACCTGAGACCCCCAAACCTGAGACCCCCCAAACCTGTGAGACCCCCAAACCTGTGAGACCCCAAAACCTGTGAGACCCCCCCAAACCTGAGACCCCCAAACCTGAGACCCCCAAACCTGAGACCCCCAAACCTGAGACCCCCCAAACCTGAGACCCCCAAACCTGAGACCCCCAAACCTGTGAGACCCCCAAACCTGAGACCCCCAAACCTGTGAGCCCCCCAAAACCTGTGAGACCCCCAAACCTTCCCCCCCAAACCTGTGAGACCCCCAAAACCTGTGAGACCCCAAACCTGTGAGCCCCCCCCAAACCTGTGAGACCCCCCCAAACCTGTGAGCCCCCCAAACCTGTGAGACCCCCCCAAACCTGTGAGACCCCCCAAACCTGTGAGACCCCAAAACCTGTGAGAGCCTCCCAAACCTGTGAGACCCCAAAACCTGAGACCCCCAAAACCTGTGAGACCCCCAAACCTGTGAGACCCCCCCAAACCTGTGAGACCCCCAAACCTGAGACCCCCAAACCTGAGACCCCCAAACCTGAGACCCCCAAACCTGAGACCCCCCAAACCTGAGACCCCAAAACCTGAGACCCCCAAACCTGAGACCCCCAAACCTGTGAGACCCCAAACCTGAGACCCCCAAACCTGTGAGACCCCCAAACCTGTGAGACCCCCAAACCTGTGAGGCCCCCCCAAACCTGTGAGACCCCCAAACCTGAGACCCCCAAACCTGTGAGCCCCCCAAAACCTGTGAGACCCCCAAACCTTCCCCCCCAAACCTGTGAGACCCCCAAAACCTGTGAGACCCCAAACCTGTGAGCCCCCCCCAAACCTGTGAGACCCCCCCAAACCTGTGAGCCCCCCAAACCTGTGAGCCCCCCCCAAACCTGTGAGACCCCCCCAAACCTGTGAGCCCCCCAAACCTGTGAGACCCCAAAACCTGCCCCTCCTCACCTGTGAGACCCCCAAACCTGTGAGAGCCTCCCAAACCTGTGAGACCCCAAAACCTGAGACCCCCAAAACCTGTGAGACCCCCAAACCTGTGAGACCCCCCCCAAACCTGTGAGACCCCCAAACCTGAGACCCCCAAACCTGTGAGACCCCCAAACCTGTGAGACCCCCAAACCTGCGAGACCCCAAACCTGTGAGACCCCAAAACCTGAGACCCCCAAACCTGAGACCCCCAAACCTGTGAGACCCCCAAACCTGTGAGACCCCCAAACCTGCGAGACCCCAAACCTGTGAGACCCCCAAACCTGTGAGCCCCCCAAACCTGTGAGCCCCCCAAACCTGTGAGACCCCAAACCTGTGAGACCCCCCCAAAACTGCCCCCCCAAACCTGTGAGACCCCCAAACCTGAGACCCCCAAACCTGTGAGACCCCCAAACCTGTGAGACCCCCAAAACCTGTGAGACCCCCCCAAACCTGTGAGACCCCCAAACCTGTGAGACCCCCAAACCTGTGAGACCCCCCCCAAACCTGAGCCCCCCCAAACCTGAGACCCCCAAAACCTGAGACCCCCAAACCTGTGAGACCCCCAAACCTGTGAGACCCCAAACCTGAGACCCCCCAACCTGTGAGACCCCCAAACCTGAGACCCCCCAACCTGTGAGACCCCCAAACCTGTGAGACCCCCCAACCTGTGAGACCCCAAAACCTGTGAGACCCCCCCAAACCTGTGAGACCCCCCCAAACCTGTGAGACCCCCAAACCTGTGAGACCCCCAAACCTGTGAGACCCCCCCAAACCTGTGAGACCCCCAAACCTGTGAGACCCCAAAACCTGAGACCCCAAAACCTGTGAGACCCCCAAACCTGTGAGACCCCAAAACCTGTGAGACCCCCAAAGATCCTCCCTCACCTGTGACCCCCCAAAGCCCCCCCAAAGCCCCCTCCTCACCTGTGACCCCCCAAACCTGCCCCCCCCTCACCTGTGAGCCCCCCAAAGCCCCCCAAAGCCCCTCCTCACCTGTGACCCCCCCAAAGCCCCCCCAAACCTGCCCCTCCTCACCTGTGACCCCCCCAAAGGCCCCCTCACCTGTGACCCCCCCAAACCCCCCCCCTCACCTGTGAGCCCCCCCTCACCTGTGAGCCCCCACCTCACCTGTGACCCCCCCAAAGCCCCCCCAAACCTGCCCCCCCCCTCACCTGTGAGCCCCCCAAGGCCCCCTCACCTGTGAGCCCCCAAACCTGCCCCTCCTCACCTGTGAGCCCCCCCAAAGCCCCCCCAAGCCCCCCCCTCACCTGTGACCCCCCAAAGCCCCCCCCCCACCTGTGAGCCCCCCAAACCTGCCCCTCCTCACCTGTGACCCCCCAAACCCCCCAAGCCCCTCCTCACCTGTGACCCCCAAAGCCCCCCCCAAAGCCCCCTCCTCACCTGTGACCCCCCCAAAGCCCCCCCAAACCTGCCCCTCCTCACCTGTGAGCCCCCCCAAACCTGCCCCCCCCTCACCTGTGACCCCCCAAACCTGCCCCCCCTCACCTGTGACCCCCCAAAGCCCCCCCAAGCCCCCCCCACCTGTGACCCCCCCAAGGCCCCCCCTCACCTGTGACCCCCCAAAGCCCCCCCAAAGCCCCCCCCAAGCCCCTCCTCACCTGTGACCCCCCCAAAGCCCCCCCAAGGCCCCTCCTCACCTGTGACCCCCCAAACCCCCCAAGCCCCCCTCTCACCTGTGAGCCCCCCAAACCTGCCCCCTCCTCACCTGTGAGCCCCCAAAGCCCCCTCCTCACCTATGAGCCCCCAAAGCCCCCCCAAGCCCCCCCTCACCTGTGAGCCCCCCAAGCCCCCCCCTCACCTGTGACCCCCCAAGCCCCCCTGACCTGTGACCCCCCCAAACCTGCCCCCTCCTCACCTGTGACCCCCCCAAGCCCCCCCAAACCTGCCCCTCCTCACCTGTGACCCCCCCAAGCCCCCCTGACCTGTGAGCCCCCCAAAGCCCCCCAAGCCCCCCTGACCTGTGAGCCCCCCAAAGCCCCCCCTCACCTGTGAGCCCCCCCAAAGCCCCCCCAAACCTGCCCCCCCTCACCTGTGAGCCCCCCCAAGCCCCCCCCTCACCTGTGACCCCCCCAAAGCCCCCCAAAGCCCCCCCAAGCCCCCCTCTCACCTGTGAGCCCCCACCAGGTGGGGCAGCGGCTGCTGAGTTTCACCACCCCGGACTGGAAGAGGAGGCGGAAGAGGAGCCAGCGCACCCCCCACAGGGGCACCCCATGCTGGGGCTGCCACCCCGGGGTGCCCCCCGGCAGCACCTTCAGCGGGGCCACCAGCACCGCCAGGAACCCCGCCTCCAGCAGCAGGCTGTCCCTGGGGGGACACGGGGACAGCTGGGGACAGCTGGGGACATGGGGACAGCTGGGGACACGGGGACATCTGGGGACACGGGGACAGCTGGGGACAGCTGGGGACACGGGGACAGCTGGGGACAGCTGGGGACACCTGGGGACAGCTGAGGACACGGGGACAGCTGGGGACACGGGGACATCTGGGGACAGCTGGGGACAGCTGGGGACACGGGGACAGCTGGGGACATCGGGGGACAGCTGGGGACACGGGGACACGGGGACAGCTGGGGACATGGGGACAGCTGGGGACAGCTGGGGACATCTGGGGACATCTGGGGACAGCTGGGGACATCGGGGGACAGCTGGGGACACGGGGACATCTGGGGACAGCTGGGGACACGGGGACAGCTGGGGACAGCTGGGGACAGCTGGGGACACGGGGACAGCTGGGGACAGCTGGGGATGTCTGGGGACATCTGGGGACATCTGGGGACATGGGGACAGCTGGGGACACGGGGACAGCTGGGGACAGCTGGGGACAGCTGGGGACAGCTGGGGACACGGGGACAGCTGGGGACACCTGGGGACAGCTGGGGACATCTGGGGACACGGGGACAGCTGGGGACAGCTGGGGACACCTGGGGACAGCTGAGGACACGGGGACAGCTGGGGACACGGGGACATCTGGGGACAGCTGGGGACAGCTGGGGACACGGGGACAGCTGGGGACATCGGGGGACAGCTGGGGACACGGGGACACGGGGACAGCTGGGGACATGGGGACAGCTGGGGACAGCTGGGGACATCTGGGGACATCTGGGGACAGCTGGGGACATCGGGGGACAGCTGGGGACACGGGGACATCTGGGGACAGCTGGGGACACGGGGACAGCTGGGGACAGCTGGGGACAGCTGGGGACACGGGGACAGCTGGGGACAGCTGGGGATGTCTGGGGACATCTGGGGACATCTGGGGACATGGGGACAGCTGGGGACACGGGGACAGCTGGGGACAGCTGGGGACAGCTGGGGACAGCTGGGGACACGGGGACAGCTGGGGACACCTGGGGACAGCTGGGGACATCTGGGGACACGGGGACAGCTGGGGACAGCTGGGGACACCTGGGGACAGCTGAGGACACGGGGACAGCTGGGGACACGGGGACATCTGGGGACAGCTGGGGACAGCTGGGGACACGGGGACAGCTGGGGACATCGGGGGACAGCTGGGGACACGGGGACACGGGGACAGCTGGGGACATGGGGACAGCTGGGGACAGCTGGGGACATCTGGGGACATCTGGGGACAGCTGGGGACACGGGGACAGCTGGGGACAGCTGGGGACACCTGGGGACATGGGGACAGCTGGGGACAGCTGGGGACATCGGGGGACATCTGGGGACAGCTGGGGACATCGGGGGACATCTGGGGACAGCTGGGGACACGGGGACAGCTGGGGACAGCTGGGGACAGCTGGGGACACGGGGACACCTGGGGACAGCTGGGGACAGCTGGGGACATCTGGGGACATCTGGGGGACATCTGGGGACATGGGGACATCTGGGGACGTCTGGGGACATCTGGGGACACGGGGACATCTGGGGACATCTGGGGACATGGGGACACCTGGGGACAGCTGGGGACATGGGGACATCTGGGGACATCTGGGGACACGGGGACATCTGGGGACATCTGGGGACATCTGGACCCTGCCTCCAGCAGCAGGCTGTCCCTGGGGGGACACGGGGACAGCTGGGGACAGCTGGGGACATCTGGGGACAGCTGGGGACATGGGGACATCTGTGTGTGGGGACACGGTGACACCTGTCCCTGGGGCTGGGGACACGGTGACACCTGTCCCTGGGGCTGGGGACACAGTGACACCTGTCCCTGGGGCTGGGGACACAGTGACACCTGTCCCTGGGGCTGGGGACACTGTCACACCTGTCCCTGGGGCTGGGGACACGGTGACACCTGTCCCTGGGGCTGGGGACACAGTGACACCTGTCCCTGGGGCTGGGGACACTGTCACACCTGTCCCTGGGGCTGGGGACACAGTGACACCTGTCCCTGGGGCTGGGGACACGGTGACACCTGGGGCTGGGGCTGGGGACACGGCTGTGCCCCATGTGTGGGGTTGGGGACCCCTGTCTTGATGTGCCCTTGTCCCCAGAGCCCCCAGTGCCACCCACCCTGTCCCCAGTGCCACCCACCCTGTCCCCAGAGCCCCCCACACCCCCTGTCCCTGTCCCCAGAGCCCCCAGTGCCACCGACCCTGTCCCCAGAGCCCCCCATGTCCCTGTCCCTGTCCCCGTCCCCAGAGCCCCCCATGTCCCTGTCCCCAGAGCCCCCCATCCCCTGTCCCTGTCCCCAGAGCCCCCCATGTCCCTGTCCCTGTCACCAGAGCCCCCCATGTCCCTGTCCCTGTCGCTGTCCCCAGAGCCCCCCATGTCCCTGTCCCTGTCGCTGTCCCCAGAGCCCCCCATGTCCCTGTCCCTGTCGCTGTCCCCAGAGCCCCCCATGTCCCTGTCCCCAGAGCCCCCCATCCCCTGTCCCTGTCCCCAGAGCCCCCCATGTCCCTGTCCCCAGAGCCCCCCATGTCCCTGTCCCCAGAGTCCCCCATGTCCCTGTCCCTGTCCCCAGAGCCCCCCATCCCCTGTCCCTGTCCCCAGAGCCCCCCAGTGCCACCCACCCTGTCCCCAGAGCCCCCCATGTCCCTGTCCCTGTCCCCAGAGCTCCCCATGTCCCTGTCCCCAGAGCCCCCCATGTCCCTGTCCCTGTCCCCAGAGCCCCCCATGTCCCTGTCCCCAGAGCCCCCCATGTCCCTGTCCCTGTCCCCAGAGCCCCCCCCGTCCCTGTCCCCAGAGCCCCCCATGTCCCTGTCCCTGTCCCCTGAGCCCCCCATGTCCCTGTCCCTGTCCCCAGAGCCCCCCCCGTCCCTGTCCCCAGAGCCCCCCATGTCCCTGTCCCTGTCCCCATCCCCAGAGCCCCCCATGTCCCTGTCCCTGTCCCCAGAGCCCCCCAGTGCCACCCACCCTGTCCCCAGAGCCCCCCATGTCCCTGTCCCCCACCCCGAGCCCCCCAGTCTCACTCACCACTGGAAGTACAGGAACACCTGGCCCACCTGGGGAGGGGGAGAGGGGAGGGGGCTCAGCCGGGGGGGGGCAACACCCCCAGACCCCTCCCCAGCACTGGGGGGAGAGAAGGGACCCCCAAACCCCCCCAGTGCCCCCCAGCACCCCCTGAGCTGGTAGAGGGACAGGTAGAACATCCTGAGGAGCACAAAGAGACCCCCCAGGACCCCCTGGTACCCCCCAGCACCCCCCAGGACCCCCAGACCTGGTACAAGGACAGGCAGAACACCCTGAGGAGCACAAAGAGACCCCCCAGAACCCCCAGGACCCCTCTGAGCCCCCAGGACCCCCCAGGACCCCCATACCTGGCACAGGGACAGGCAGAACATCCTGAGGAGCGCGAAGAGACCCCCCAGGACCCCCTGGTACCCCCCAGCACCCCCCAGCACCCCCAGACCTGGCAGAGGGACAGGCAGAACATCCTGAGGAGCACAAAGAGACCCCCAGGACCCCCATACCTGGCACAAGGACAGGTAGAACATCCTGAGGAGCACACAGAGACCCCCCAGAACCCCCCAGCACCCCCATACCTGGTACAGGGACAGGTAGAACATCCTGAGGAGCGTGAAGAGACCCCCCAGGACCCCTTTGAGCCCCCAGGACCCCCATACCTGGCAGAGGGACAGGTAGAACATCCTGAAGAGCACAAAGAGATCCCCCAGCACCCCTTGGTACCCCCCAGGACCCCCCAGGACCCCCATACCTGGTACAAGGACAGGTAGAACATCCTGAGGAGCACAAAGAGACCCCCCAGCACCCCCTGGTACCCCCCAGCACCCTCCTGAGCCCCCAGGACCCCCCAGGACCCCCATACCTGGTACAGAGACAGGTAGAACATCCTGAGGAGCACAAAGAGACCCCCCAGGACCCCCAGCACCCCCCAGCACCCCCATACCTGGCAGAGGGACAGGTAGAACACCCTGAGGAGCACCAAGAGACCCCCAGGACCCCCCAGGACCCCCCAGCTCCCCCATACCTGGTACAAGGACAGGTAGAACATCCTGAGGAGCACAAAGAGACCCCCCAGCACCCCCCACACCTGGTACAAGGACAGGTAGAACATCCTGAGGAGCACAGAGAGACCCCCCAGGACCCCCCAGGACCCCTCTGAGCCCCCAGGACCCCCAGCTCCCCCATACCTGGCACAAGGACAGGTAGAACATCCTGAGGAGCACAAAGAGACCCCCCAGGACCCCCTGGTACCCCCCAGCACCCCCATACCTGGCAGAGGGACAGGTAGAACATCCTGAGGAGCACAGAGAGACCCCCAGGACCCCCTGGTACCCCCCAGGATCCCCAGGACCCCCATACCTGGCACAGGGACAGGTAGAACATCCTGAGGAGCGCGAAGAGACCCCCCAGAACCCCCCAGGACCCCCCAGCACCCCCATACCTGGTACAAGGACAGGTAGAACATCCTGAGCAGCGCGAAGAGCAGGCAGTGGCGCAGGGAGGGGCAGAGCAGAGCCCCCAGGGAGCCCAGCACTCCCAGCACACACAGCAGCTCCATGCCCTGCTCCGTGTCCAGCCCCAGGTGAGGACACAGCCACAGCAGCGTGGGGAACCCCCGCAGCCGCTCCCACAAACCCTGCCCGGGCAGCTCCCGGAGCAGCCGCACCGCTGGGAGGAGACCCTCGGCACCGTACAGACCTGGAACGGGAGATAGAGGGGTTGGAAGGGGAAATATCGGGGGTCAGGGGGAAATACTGGGGTGCTGGGGGAATATTGGGGTTCTGGGGGAATATTGGGGTGCAGGGGAAATATTGGGGTTCAGGGGGAAATATTGGGGTGCAGGGGGAAATATTTGGGCTCGGGGAAATATTGGGGTTCAGGGGGAAATATTGGGGGTCAGGGGAAAAAACACTGGAATTCATGGGAAAAATATTGGGGTTCATGGGAAAAATATCAGGGTTCATGGGAAAAGTATTGGGGTTCCCAGGAAAAACCTCGGTGTTCATGGGAAAAATACTGGGGTTCATGGGGAAATATTGGGGTTCATGGGGAAATATCAGGGTTCATAAGGAAATATTGGGGTTCAGGGGGAAATATTGGGGTTCATGGGAAAATATTTGGGTTCTGGGGGGAAATATTGGGGTTCAGGGGGAAATATTGGGGTTCATGGGAAAGACATTGGGGTTCATGGGAAAAACATCGGAATTCACGGGAGAATAGAACGGTGATCATGGGAAAAACATTGGGGTTCATGGGGAAAATATTGGGGTTCATAAGGAAATATTGGGGTTCTGGGGGAAATATTGGGGTTCTGGGGGGAAATATTGGGGTTCATGGGAAAAATATTGGGGTTCATGGGAAAAACCTCGGTGTTCACGGGAAAATAGAGCGGTGATCATGGGGAAAACATTGGGGTTCATGGGGAAAATATTGGGGTTCATGGGGGAAATATTGGGGTTCATGGGGAAAACCTCAGTGTTCCCACGAAAAACCTCGGTGTTCATGGGAAAAATATTGGGGTTCAGGGAAAAATATTGGGGTTCATAAGGAAATATTTGGGTTCTGGGGGAAATATTGGGGTTCATAAGGAGATATTGGGGTTCAGGGGGAAATATTGGGGTTCATGGGAAAAAACACTGGAATTCATGGGAAAAATATCAGGGTTCATGGGAAAAATATTGGGGTTCATGGGAAAATATTGGGGTTCATGGGGAAAACCTCAGTGTTCCCACAAAAAACCTCGGTGTTCATGAGAAAAACATCAGGGTTCATAAAAAAATGTTGGGGTTCATAAGGAAATATTGGGGTTCATGGGGAAATATTGGGGTTCAGGGGGAAATATTGGGGTTCAGGGGGGAAATATTGGGGTTCAGGGGAAAAAACACTGGAATTCATGGGAAAAATATTGGGGTTCATGGGAAAAATATCAGAGTTCACGGGAAAAACCTCGATGTTCATGGGAAAATAGAGCAGTGATCATGGGAAAAACATTGGGGTTCATGGGAAAAATATTGGGGTTCAGGGGGAAATATTGGGGTTCTGGGGGAAATATTGGGGTTCTGGGGGGAAATATTGGGGTTCATGGGAAAAACATTGGGGTTCCCAGGAAAAACCTCAGTGTTCATGGGAAAAATACTGGGGTTCATGGGGAAATATTGGTATTCATGGGAAAAAACACTGGAGTTAATGGGAAAAACATTGGGGTTCATGGGAAAAATATTGGGGTTCATAAGGAAATATTGGGGTTCATGGGAGAAAACACTGGAATTCATGGGAAAAATATTGGGGTTCACGGGAAAAACCTCGGTGTTCACGGGAAAATAGAGCGGTGATCATGGGAAAAACATTGGGGTTCATAAGGAAATATTGGGGTTCTGGGGGAAATATTGGGGTTCAGGGGGGAAATATTGGGTTTATAAGGAAATATTTGGGGTTCAGGGGGGAAATATTGGGGCTCATAAGGAAATATTGGGGTTCATAAGGAAATATTGGGGTTCATGGGGAAATATTGGGGTTCAGGGGGAAATATTGGGGTTCATGGGGAAATGTTTGGGGTTCAGGGGGAAATACTGGGGTTCATGGGAAAAATATTGGGGTTCACAGGAAAAACCTCGGTGTTCACGGGAAAATAGAGTGGTGATCATGGGAAAAACATTGGGGTTCATGGGGAAATATTGGGGTTCAGGGGGAAATATTGGGGTTCATAAGGAAATATTGGGGTTCATAAGGAAATATTGGGGTTCAGGGGGAAATATTGGGGTTCATGGGGAAATATTGGGGTTCATGGGGAAATATTGGGGTTCATGGGGGAAATATTGGGGTTCAGGGGGAAAATATCTGTGGTTTCCCAGAAAACATTGGTGTTCCCAGGAAAAACCCCAGTGTTCACGGGAAAATATCGGTGATCACAGGAAAAACCTCGGTGATCATGGGAAAAACATCAGTACTCCCAGGAAAAATCCTGGTGTTCCCTGGAAAATATCGGTATTCATGGGAAAATCATTGGTGTTCAGAGGAAAATATCGGTGTTCCCGGGAAAAAGCTCAGTACTCCCAGGAAAAATCCCAGAAAATATCGGTGTTGCCAGGAAAAACCTCGGTGATCACGGGAAAATAGAGAGGTGGTCATGGGGAATATCCTGGGGTTCACCAGAAAATATCGGTGTTCCCAGGAAAATTTCTGTATTCCCGGGAAAAAACCTTGGTGTTCCCAGGAAAAACATCGGTGTTCATGGGAAAAACCTCATTACTCCCAAGAAAAATCCTGATATTCCCAGGAAAAACTTTGGTGTTCCCAGGAAAAACCTCGGTGATCACAGGAAAATCCTGGTGTTCCCCAGAAAACCTCAATGTTCACAGGAAGAACCTCAGTACTCCCAGGAAAAATCCTGGTATTCCCAGAAAATTTCTGTATTCCCAGAAAAAACCTCGGTGTTCCCAGGAAAAACCTCGGTGATCACGGGGAAATATCAGTGGTCACCGGGAAAACCTCGGTGTTCCCAGGAAAACCTCAGCACTTCCAAGAAAAATCCTGATATTCCCAGGAAAACCTTTGGTGATCACAGGAAAAATCCTGGTGTTTCCAGAAAACCTCGGTGTTCCTGGGAAAAACCTCAGCACTCCCAAGAAAAATCCTGATATTCCCAGGAAAAACTTTGGTGTTCCACGGGAAAAACCTCGGTGATCATGGGAAAAACATCAGTACTCCCAGGAAAAATCCTGGTGTTCCCAGGAAAATATCGGTATTCATGGGAAAATCATTGGTGTTCAGAGGAAAATATCGGTGTTCACAGGAAAAACCTCGGTGATCACGGGAAAATAGAGAGGTGGTCATGGGGAATATCCTGGGGTTCACCAGAAAATATCGGTGTTCCCAGGAAAATTTCTGTATTCCCGGGAAAAAACCTTGGTGTTCCCAGGAAAAAATCCAAATATCACCCCAGGAAACCTCTGTATTCCTTGAAAAAACCTCAGTGATCACAGGAAAACCTCAGCACTCCCAAGAAAAATCCTGATATTCCCAGGAAAAACCTCGGTGATCACGGGAAAAATCCCAGAAAACCTCGGTGTTCCCGGAAAACCTCTGTCATCTCCCGGAAAATCCCCGGTATTCCCAGAAAATCCCTGGTATTCCCGGAAAATCCCCGGTATTCCCAGAAAATCCCTGGTATTCCCGGAAAATCCCCGGTATTCCCAGAAAATCCCTGGTATTCCCGGAAAATCCCCGGTATTCCCAGGGAAAGCCCCGGTATTCCAGGGAAAAACCCCGGTATTCCCGGGATCCCCTCCGGGAGCCGCGGCTGCTGCGGGAGCCGGGCTGTGCCGGCAACACCGGGAATTCCCGGGGGAGCGGCCGGGAACGGGAATGGGGAACAACCGGGAAACAACCGGGAACAACCGGGAACGGGAACAACCGGGAACGGGAACAACCGGGAACGGGAACAACCGGGAACGGGAACAACCGGGAACGGGACTGGGAACAGGACCGGGAACAACCGGGAACAACCGGGAACGGACTGGGAACAACCGGGAACGACCGGGAACAACCGGGAACGGACTGGGAACAACCGGGAACGACCGGGAACAACCGGGAACGGACTGGGAACAACCGGGAACGACCGGGAACAACCGGGAACGGGGAACAACTGGGAACAAGCGGGAACGGGACCGGGAACGACCGGGAACAGGAATGGGGAACAACCGGGAAACAACCGGGAAACGACCGGGAACGACCGGGAACGGGACCGGGAACGGGACCGGGAAAAACCGGGAACAGGACTGGGAACGACCGGGAACAAACGGGAACGACCGGGAATGGGACCGGGAACGACCGGGAACGGGGAACAACCGGGAACGACCGGGAACGGACTGGGAACAACCGGGAACGGGACCGGGAACAACCGGGAACAACCGGGAAACGACCGGGAACGACCGGGAACGGGACCGGGAACGACCGGGAAACAACCGGGAACAACCGGGAACAAACGGGAACGGGAACAACCGGGAACGGGACCGGGAACGGGACCGGGAACGGGACCGGGAAAAACCGGGAACAACCGGGAACAAACGGGAACGACCGGGAATGGGACCGGGAATGACCGGGAAACAACCGGGAACAACCGGGAAACAACCGGGAACGGGAACAACCGGGAACGGGACCGGGAACAACCGGGAACAACCGGAAACGACCGGGAACGGGGCCGGGGACGGGGAAGGGACCGGGAACGGGGGAAGGGACCGGGACCGGGCCCGGGATGTGGCGGAGCCGCCAGGAACGGGACCGGGAGCTCCGCGGAGCCGTTCCCGGGGAGGGCAGCGGGGAGATGGAGGCGGCGGGGGGGGGAATCGGTACCGGGGACACGGAGAGACCGGAGCGGCTGCGGGACGGGACCCTGGGCGGCTGGACCGGGACCGGTTCCGCCGGATTTCCTCCCGGTACCGGCCCGGTTCCCCCGGTCTCACTCTCAGACCTGTCCCGGTTCTCCCGGTCCCGCTCCCGAACCTGTCCCGGTTCTCCCGGACCTGTCCCGGTTCTCCCGGTCCCATTACCGAACCTGCCCCGGTTCTCCCGGACCTGTCCCGGTTCTCCCGGTCCCATTACCGAACCTGTCCCGGTTCTCCCGGTCCCATTACCGAACCTGTCCCGGTTCCCCCGGTCTCATCCCGAACCTGTCCCGGTTCTCCCAGCTCCGCTCCCGGACCTGTCCCGGTTCTCCCGAACCTGCCCCGGTTCTCCCGGTCCCACTCCCGAACCTGTCCCGGTTCTCCCGGACCTGTCCCGGTTCTCCCGGTCCCATTACCGAACCTGTCCCGGTTCTCCCAGCTCCGCTCCCGAACCTGTCCCGGTTCTCCCGGCTCCACTCCCGGTTCCCCCGGTCCCATTCCCGAACCTGTCCCGGTTCTCCCGAACCTGTCCCGGTTCTCCCGGTCGCATTACCGAACCTGTCCCGGTTCTCCCGGTCGCATTACCGAACCTGTCCCGGTTCTCCCGGTCGCATTACCGAACCTGTCCCGGTTCTCCCGGTCCCGCTCCCGGACCTGTCCCGGTTCTCCCAGCTCCCGAACCTGTCCCGGTTCCCCCGAACCTGTCCCGGTTCCCCCGGTCCCATTACCGAACCTGTCCCGGTTCCCCCGGTCCCGCTCCCGAACCTGTCCCGGTTCCCCCGGTCTCATCCAGGACCTGCCTCGGTTCTCCCGGCCTCATCCCGAACCTGCCCCGGTTCTCCCGGACCTGCCCCGGTTCTCCCGAACCTGTCCCGGTTCTCCCGGTCGCATTACCGAACCTGCCCCGGTTCTCCCGGACCTGCCCCGGTTCTCCCGAACCTGTCCCGGTTCTCCCGGTCGCATTACCGAACCTGCCCCGGTTCTCCCGGACCTGCCCCGGTTCTCCCGGACCTGTCCCGGTTCTCCCGGTCTCATCCCGAACCTGTCGCGATTCCCCCGGTCCCATTACCGAACCTGCCCCGGTTCTCCCGAACCTGTCCCGGTTCTCCCGGTCCCACTCCCGGCCCTATCCCCGGTTCCCCCAGCTCTATCCCAGCCCCACTCCCGGTTCCCCCGTGGCCGTGTGGCGGTTCCCCGGTTCCCCCGTGGCCGTGTGGCGGTTCCCCGGTTCCCCCGCGGCCGTGTGGCGGTTCCCCGGTTCCCCCCGGCCGTGTGGCGGTTTCCCCGGCTCGGTACCGGGGATCTGCAGGTAGAGGGATCCGAAGGCGGCGGTGTACACCGCGGCCAGCCCGCCCAGGAACAGCGCCCGCGGCCCCGCCGCCTCCGCCATGCCCGCCATGCCGGCCCCGCCGGCGCGCGGCGGTGACGTCACACGCGCCGTGACGCCATCAGCGCGCGCGGCGCGTTAACGGAGCGCGGGAAAGACGAAAATGGCGGCGGCGACCGGGAGGGGCCGAGGGGACGGTGAGAGGGAATGGAGATGATAGGGAGCGGGAATGGGAACGGGAATGGGGATAGGGAGCGGGAATGGGAACGGGAATGGGGAGAGGGAACGGGAATGGGAACGGGAATGGGGAGAGGGAACGGGAATGGGGACGGGAATGGGGAGAGGGAACGGGAATGGGGACGGGAATGGGGACGGGGAGAGGGAGCGGGAATGGAGCGGGAATGGGGAATGGGAACGGGGATAGGGATCGGGAGCGGGAGCCGGACTGGGACCGGGATCGGGACTGAGAGTTGGATGGGATCGGGATCGAGATCGGGAGCGGGAGCGGGAGCGGGAGCAGGACCGGGATCGGGAGTGAGGGTTGGATGGGAATTGGGATCGGGAGCGGGATCGGGATCGGATCGGGATCGAGATCGGGATGGGATCGGGAGCGGGACTGGGAGCGGGATGGGATCGGGATCGAGATCGAGATCGGGATGGGATCGGGATGGGATCGAGAGCGGGATGGGATCGGGATCGGGATGGGATCGGGATCGGGAGGGGGATCGGGAGCGGGATGGGATCGGGATGGGATCGGGAGCGGGATCGGGATCGGGAATGGAGCGGGACTGGAATCGGGATCAGGAGCGGGAGCGGGACTGGGACTGGGATCGGGAATCGGGAGCGGGACTGGGATCGGGATCAGGGTTTGGGATCAGGAGGGGGAGCGGGAGCGGGAGCGGGAGCAGGAGCGGGATGGGGGATCGGGAGCGGGATCGGGATCGGGACGGGGATCTAGATGGGATCAGGACTGAGAGTTGGATGGGATCGGGATTGAGACCGAGGTTTGGATTGGGATTGGGATTGAGGGTTGGATGGGATCAGGATCGGGATCGGAATCAGGAGCGGGATCGGGATCGGGGAGGGATCAGGATTGGGACCGAGGTTTGGATTGGGATTGGGATTGAGGGTTGGATGGGATCAGGATCGGGATTGGAATCAGGAGCGGGATCGGGGAGGGATCGGGATCGGGACCGAGGTTTGGATTGGGATCGGAACTGGGATCAGGATTGGGAATGGGGTCAGGATCAGGATTGGGATTGAGGTTTGGATCAGGATCGGGATCTGGATCGGGATCGGGACTGAGGTTGAGAGCGGGGCTGGGGCAGGGATCGGGATGGGAATTGGGGTCGGGGTCTGGATGGGGATCGGGATTGGGATTGGGATCAGGGTTGGGATCAGAATCAGGAGCAGGGTTGGGATCAGGGTTGGGATCGGGATTAGGATCAGGGTTGGGATCGGGATCGGGGTTGGGATCGGGATCGGGGTAGAGTTGGGGGTGGGAATTGGGGTCGGGATCAGGGATGGGATCAGGGAATGATCAGGATCAGGAAAAGGGATCAGGGTTGGGATCAGGACCAGGGGCAGAAACAGCACCAGGCTTGGGAGTGGGAATTGGGATCAGTGAGGGAATTGGGATTGGGAATTAGGGTCAGTGAGGGAATTGGGATTGGGAATTGGGATCAGTGTGGGAATTGGGATTGGGAATTGGGATCAGTGAGGGATTTGGGATCAGTGTGGGAATTGGGATTGGGAATTGGGATTAGGAATTGAGATCAGTGAGGGAATTGGGATCAGTGAGGGAATTGGGATCAGTGAGGGAATTGGGATTGGGATTTGGGATCAGTGAGGGAATTTGGACTAGGGTTTGGGATCAGTGAGGGAATTGGGATCAGTGTGGGTTTGGGATCAGTGAGGGAATTTGGATTAGGAATTTGGATCAGTGAGGAAATTGGGATCAGTGAGGGAATTTGGATTAGGAATTGGGATCAGTGAGGGAATTGGGATTGGGATTTGGGATCAGTGAGGGAATTTGGATCAGGAATTGGGATCACTGTGGGAATGGGATCAGTGAGGGAATTGGGATTGGGATTTGGGATTAGTGAGGGAATTTGGATCAGGAATTGGGATCAGTTTGGGAATTGGGATCAGTTTGGGAATTGGGATTGGGATTTGGGATCAGTGAGGGAATTTGGATCAGGAATTGGGATCAGTTTGGGAATTGGGATCAGTCTGGAATCAGGGCCAGCACTGGGCTGTGCATTTCTCACCCCAAACCCTTCCCTTTTGCTCTCTCCCCGTTTCCCCGCAGCCTCCCCGTGACTCCCCCAGCTCCAGCTCCCCATTCCCCGTGGGATCCCTGCCCCAGAGCGGATCCAGGAGTGATCCCAGCATGGAAGAGGTGGATTCCCGTTTCCTGCACCTGCTGCAGCCCATCCGGGACCTCACCCAGAACTGGGAGGTGGACGTGGCGGCGCAGCTCGGGGAGTACCTGGAGGAGGTATCGGGGTGTCCCCCTTCATCCTCATCATCCCTGAGCCCCCCCACACCCCTCGGGGCTGATCCCGCTGCCGTTCCCAGCTGGATCACATCTGCATTTCCTTCGACAACGGCAAAACCACCATGAACTTCATGGAGGCGGCGCTGCTGATCCAGGGATCCGCCTGCATCTACAGCAGGAAGGTGAGCGGATCCTCACCCCAAATCCTGAGTGGATCCTCACCCCAAATCCCAAATCCTGAGTGGATCCTCACCCCAAATCCTGAGGGGATCCTCACCCCAAATCCTGAGTGGATCCTCACCCCAAATCCTGAGTGGATCCTCATCCCAAATCCTGAGTGGATCCTCACCCCAAATCCTGAGGGGATCCTCACCCCAAATCCTGAGTGGATCCTCACCCCAAATCCTGAGTGGATCCTCACCCCAAATCCCAAATCCTGAGTGGATCCTCACCCCAAATCCTGAGCGGATCCTCACCCCAAATCCTGAGTGGATCCTCACCCCAAATCCTGAGTGGATCCTCACCCCAAATCCTGAGTGGATCCTCATCCCAAATCCCAAATCCTGAGTGGATCCTCACCCCAAATCCCAAATCCTGAGTGGATCCTCACCCCAAATCCCAAATCCTGAGTGGATCCTCATCCCAAATCCCAAATCCTGAGTGGATCCTCACCCCAAATCCCAAATCCTGAGTGGATCCTCACCCCAAATCCCAAATCCTGAGTGGATCCTCACCCCAAATCCTGAGTGGATCCTCACCCCAAATCCTGAGTGGATCCTCATCCCAAATCCTGAGTGGATCCTCATCCCAAATCCCAAATCCTGAGTGGATCCTCACCCCAAATCCTGAGTGGATCCTCAGCCCAAATCCCAAATCCTGAGTGGATCCTCACCCCAAATCCCAAATCCTGAGTGGATCCTCACCCCAAATCCTGAGTGGATCCTCACCCCAAATCCTGAGTGGATCCTCACCCCAAATCCTGAGTGGATCCTCACCCCAAATCCTGAGTGGATCCTCATCCCAAATCCCAAATCCTGAGTGGATCCTCACCCCAAATCCCAAATCCTGAGTGGATCCTCACCCCAAATCCCAAATCCTGAGTGGATCCTCATCCCAAATCCTGAGTGGATCCTCATCCTGAGTGGATCCTCACCCCAAATCCCAAATCCTGAGTGGATCCTCACCCCAAATCCCAAATCCTGAGTGGATCCTCATCCCAAATCCCAAATCCTGAGTGGATCCTCACCCCAGATCCCGCTCCCAGCCCGGATCCAGCAGCTCTGAGCCCCCCCAAATCCCTGGGCTCACCCCACAATTCCCCCTTCCCTTCAAATCCTGGCTGGAATTTCCCCTTCCCCTTGCTGGGAACGGAGGGAATTCCCAATTTGATATTTTTGGGCTGTTTTGTTCCCAGGGAACAGCAGGAATTTTGTTGCTCTGGGTTTTTTTCCTTGAGGGTGGGATATAAGATCTTCTTTTGTCACAAAATCCTGGGAAATTGGGATTTTCCCAGCACAAAATCCCGGATTTTGGGTGGGAACAGAACTCCTCCAGTGCCACCAGGGGCAGGGACACTTCCCACTGTCCCAGGCTGCTCCAAATTCCAGGGATTTCCCCCAAGCCTGGCCTTGGAAAAGAGCAGGAAAACCCCATGGAATTGTTGTCCGTGATGGGAGGAGGCTTTTCCAGGAGCTGCTCCCTCCTTTCCCAGCTCCAGCTGCTGTTTTCCAGGTGGAATATCTCTACATGCTGGTCTGCCAGACACTGGATGGCATCTCCAACAAAAGGTGAGTGGCCTTTGCCCTTCCCTGAGTGGCCTTTTCCCTTCCCTGAGTGGAATTTTCCCTTCCCAGATGGAATTTTCCCTTCCCAGATGGAATTTTCCCTTCCCAGGATGGAATTTTCCCTTCCCTGGGGGAATTTTCCCTTCCCTGATTGGAATTTTCCCTTCCCATGGGAGAATTTTCCCTTCCCAGATGGAATTTTCCCTTCCCAGGATGGAATTTTCCCTTCCCTGGGGGAATTTTCTCTTCCCAGGAAGGAATTTTCCCTTCCCTGGGGGAATTTTCCTTTCCCATGATGGAATTCTCCCTTCCAGGATGGAATTTTCCCTTCCCAGGATGGAATTTTCCCTTCCCAGATGGAATTTTCCCTTCCCTGGGAGAATTTTCCCTTCTCTGATTGGAATTTTCCCTTCCCATGGGAGAATTTTCCCTTCCCAGGGAGGAATTTTCCCTTCCCAGGAAGGAATTTTCCCTTCCCTGGGGGAATTTTCCCTTCCCAGGGTGGAGCTTTTCCTTCCTAGGGAGGAATTTGCCCTTCCAGGATGGAATTTTCCCTTCCAGGATGGAATTTTCCCCTTCCAGGGTGGAATTTCCCCTTTCCAGGATGGAATTTTCCCTTTCCAGGATGGAATTTTCCCTTTCCAGGAGGGAATTCTCCTTTTCCAGGGGTGATTTTTCCTTTCCCAGGATGGAATTTTCCCTTCCCAGGATGAAATTTCCCCTTCCAGGATGAAATTTCCCCTTCCAGGATGGAATTTCCCCTTCCAGGATGGAATTTTCCCTTTCCAGGAGGGAATTCTCCTTTTCCAGGATGGAATTTCCCCTCCCAGGATGGAATTTCCTCCTCCCAGGATGGAATTTCCCCTCCCAGGATGGAATTTCCCCTCCCAGGATGGAATTTCCCCTTCCCAGGATGGATTTTTCCCCTTCCAGGATGGAATTTCCCCTTCCCAGGAGGGAATTGTCCTTTTCTAGAGGGGATTTTTCCTTTCCCAGGATGGAATTTCCCCTTCCAGGATGGAATTTTCCCTTCCCAGGATGGAATTTCCTCCTCCCAGGATGGATTTTTCCCCTTCCAGGCTGGAATTTCCCCTTCCAGGATGGAATTTCCCCTTCCAGGATGGAATTTCCCCTTCCCAGATGGAATTTTCCCCTCCCAGGATGGAATTTCCCCTTCCAGGATGGAATTTTCCTTTCCAGGATGGAATTTTCCTTTCCAGGATGGAATTTCCCCTCCCAGGATGGAATTTCCTCCTCCCAGGATGGAATTTCCCCTTCCCAGGAGCGATTTTTCCCCTTCCAGGATGGAATTTCCTGCCCTGGCCAGTGCATCCCAACCTCTGGAATGACCCCACATGGAAACCCAACAAAACCAGAGCTGCTTCATTTCCTCCTTCTTCATTTCCTCCCAAACATCCCAAGGGAGCCTTTTCCAGCAGGAAAATCCCTTTGGAACCTGCTCCCAGCTCCTTTGGCCTTTCACACCGACACAAACATTTCATTTTTTGGGGATTTTCCCACCATTCCCATGGATTTGAATCCCATTTTTCCCCAGGAGGGAGAAGCTCCCCACTTCCCTGGGCCCCGACGGCCGCGATGCCGACGCCACCTTCGGGAACAAGGAGCAGGAGGTGAGGGAATGAATCCCAAGGGATCCATCCCTGCTGGAATTGCCGTGTCCTGTCCCCTGCTGTCCCCTGCTGTCCCTCCTGGGGTGACAGCTGGGGCTGTTCCCGCAGTTCCTGTCCCTGGATGACATCCCCAGGAGCAGCCAGGACAGCGTCAACATGAGGAGGAGTCAGCAGCTGCCTGTGAGAGGAGACCCTTGGCTTTATTCCTCTTTAGTTCTCTTTTTTTTTCTCCTTGGATTCCTTTTTTCCTTCTTGTTTCCCACTCATTTTCCTCCTTTTATTCCTTTGATTGCTCCTTTTATCTCTTTTTATTTCTCTTCTTATTTCTCTTTTTATTTCTCTTTTTATTTCTCTTTTTATTTCTCTTTTTATTTCTTTTTATTTCTCTTTTTTCTCCTTTGATTCCTTTTTTCCTTCTTGTTTCCCACTCATTTTCCTCTTTTTATTCCTTTTATCCCTCCTTTTATCCCTCCTTTTATCCCTCCTTTGATTCCTCCTTTTATTCCTCTTTATTTCTCTTTTTTCTCCTTGGATTCCTTTTTTCCTTCTTGTTTCCCACTCATTTTCCTCCTTTTATTCCTTTGATTGCTCCTTTTATCCCTCTTTTTATCTCTTTTTATTTCTCTTTTTATTTCTCTTTTTATTTCTCTTTTCATTTCTCTTTTTATTTCTTTTTATTTATCTTTTTATTCCTTTTTTTATTTCTCTTTTTTCTCCTTGGATTCCTTTTTTCCTTCTTGTTTCCCACTCATTTTCCTCCTTTTATTCCTTTGATTTCTCCTTTTATCCCTCCTTTTATTTCTCTTTTTATTTCTCTTTTTATTTCTTTTTATTTCTCTTTTTATTCCTTTTTTTATTTCTCTTTTTTCTCCTTGGGTTCCTTTTTTCCTTCTTGTTTCCCACTCATTTTCCTCCTTTTATTCCTTTGATTTCTCCTTTTATTTCTCTTTTTATTTCTCTTTTTATTTCTCTTTTCATTTCTCTTTTTATTTCTCTTTTTATTTCTTTTTATTTCTCTTTTTTCTCCTTTGATTCCTTTTTTCCCTCTCATTTTCCACTCATTTTTCTCCTTTGATTCCTCCTTTGATTCCTACTTTTATTCTTCTTTTTATTTCTCTTTTTATTTCTCTTTTTCCTCCTTTGATTCCTTTTTTCCTTCTTGTTTCCCACTAATTTTCCTCCTTTTATTTCTTTGATTTCTCCTTTTATTTCTCTTTTTATTTCTCTTTTTATTTATCTTTTTATTTCTCTTTTTTTCTCCTTTGATTGCTTTTTTCTTTCTTGTTTCCCACTCATTTTCCTCCTTTGATTCCTCCTTTGATTCTTCCTTTTATCCCTCCTTTTATTTCTCTTTTTTCTCCTTTGGTTCCTCCTTTTATTCCTCCTTTGATTTCTCTTTTTTTTTTCCTTTGATTTCCTTTTTTCCTTCTTGTTTCCCACTCATTTTCCTCCTTTTATTCCTTTGATTTCTCCTTTTATCCCTCCTTTGATTCCTCCTTTTATTCCTCTCTATTTCTCTTTTTTCTCCTTGGATTCCTTTTTTCCTTCTTGTTTCCCACTCATTTTCCTCCTTTTATTCCTTTTATCCCTCCTTTTATCCCTCCTTTTATCTCTTTTTATTTCTCTTTTTATTTCTCTTTTTTACTCCTTTGATTCATTTTTTCTCTCTCATTTTCCTCCTTTTATTCCTCCTTTGATTCCTCCTTTTATTCCTCCTTTGATTTCTCTTTTCATTTCTCTTTTTATTTCTCTTTTTATTTCTCTTTTTATTTCTCTTTTTTCTCCTTGGATTCCTTTTTTCCTTCTTGTTTCCCACTCATTTTCCTCCTTTTATTCCTTTTATCCCTCCTTTTATCTCTTTTTATTTCTCTTTTTATTCCTCTTTTTATTTCTCTTTTTATTTCTCTTTTTTACTCCTTTGATTCCTTTTTTCCCTCTCGTTTTCCACTCATTTTTCTCCTTTTATTCCTTTGATTTCTCCTTTGATTCCTTCTTTGATTCCTCCTTTGATTTCTCTTTTCATTTCTCTTTTTATTTTTTTTTTCTTTTTTACTCCTTTGATTCCTTTTTTCCCTCTCATTTTCCACTCATTTTCCTCCTTTAATTCCTCCTTTGATTCCTCCTTTTATTTCTCCTTTTATCCCTCTTTTTATTTCTCTTTTTTCTCCTTGGATTCCTTTTTTCCTTCTTGTTTCCCACTCATTTTCCTCCTTTGATTCCTCCTTTTATTTCTCTTTCCGTTTCTCTTTGTATTTCTTTTTATTTCTCTTTTTTTCTCCTTTGATTCCTTTTTTCCCTCTCGTTTTCCACTCATTTTCCTCCTTTTATTCCTTTTATTCCTCCTTTTATTCCTCCTTTGATTCCTCCTTTAATTTCTTTTTATTTCTCTTTTTATTTTTCTTTTTTCTCCTTTGATTCCTTTTTTCCTTCTTGTTTCCCACTCATTTTCCTCCTTTTATTCCTTTGATTTCTCCTTTTATTTCTCTTTTTATTTCTCTTTTTATTTCTCTTTTTATTTTTCTTTTTTCTCCTTGGATTCCTTTTTTCCTTCTTGTTTCCCACTCATTTTCCTCCTTTTATCCCTCCTTTTGTCTCTTTATTTCTCTTTTTATTTCTCTTTTTATTTCTCTTTTTATTTCTCTTTTTTACTCCTTTGATTCCTTTTTTCCCTCTCATTTTCCACTCATTTTCCTCCTTTAATTCCTCCTTTGATTCCTCCTTTTATTTCTCCTTTTATCCCTCTTTTTATTTCTCTTTTTTTCTCCTTTGATTCCTTTTTTCCTTCTTGTTTCCCACTCATTTTCCTCCTTTTATTCCTTTTATCCCTCCTTTTATCCCTCCTTTTATCTCTTTTTATTTCTCTTTTTATTTCTCTTTTTATTTCTCTTTTTATTTCTCTTTTTATTTCTCTTTTTTTCTTCTTTGATTCCTTTTTTCCTTCTTGTTTCCCACTCATTTTCCTCCTTTTATTCCTTTTATTCCTCCTTTGATTTCTCGTTTTATTCCTCTTTTTATTTCTCTTTTTTTCCTTTGATTCCTTTTTTCCCTCTCATTTTCCACTCATTTTTTTCCTTTTATTCCTTTGATTTCTCCTTTTATTTCTCTTTTTATCCCTCCTTTGATTTCTCCTTTAATTCTTCCTTTTTTTTTTCTTTTTTCGCCTTTGATTCCTTTTTTCCTTCTTGTTTCCCACTCATTTTCCTCCTTTTATTCCTCCTTTGATTCCTCCTTTGATTCTTCCTTTTATCCCTCCTTTCTCTTTTTTCTCCTTTGGTTCCTCCTTTTATTCCTCCTTTGATTTCTCTTTTTTCTCCTTTGATTTCTTTTTTCCCTCTCATTTTCCATTCATTTTTCTCCTTTTATTCCTTTGATTTCTCCTTTTATCCCTCCTTTTATCTCTTTTTATTTCTCTTTTTATTTCTATTTTTTTCTCCTTTGATTCCTTTTTTCCTTCTTGTTTCCCACTCATTTTCCTCCTTTTATCCCTCCTTTTATCCCTCCTTTTATCTCTTTTTATTTCTCTTTTTATTTCTCTTTTTATTTCTCTTTTTTTCTCCTTTGATTCCTTATTTCCCTCTCATTTTCCACTCATTTTCCTCCTTTGATTCCTCCTTTTATTCCTCTTTTTATTTCTCTTTTTTCTCCTTTGATTCCTTTTTTCCTTCTTGTTCCCCACTCATTTTCCTCCTTTTATTCTTTTGATTCCTCCTTTTATTCCTCCTTTTAATTCTCTTTTCATTTCTCTTTTTATTTCTTTTTATTTCTCTTTTTTACTCCTTTGATTCCTTTTTTCCCTCTCATTTTCCACTCATTTTCCTCCTTTGATTCCTCCTTTGATTCCTCCTTTTATTCCTACTTTGATTCCTCCTTTTATTTCTCTTTTTATTTCTCTTTTTATTTCTCTTTTTTTCTCCTTTGATTCCTTTTTTGCCCTCTCATTTTCCACTCATTTTCCTCCTTTGATTCCTCCTTTGATTCCTCCTTTTATTCCTCTTTTTATTTCTCTTTTTTCTCCTTTGATTCCTTTTTTCTTTCTTGTTTCCCACTCATTTTCCTCCTTTGATTCCTCCTTTGATTCTTCCTTTTATCCCTCCTTTTATTTCTCTTTTTTCTCCTTTGGTTCCTCCTTTTATTCCTCCTTTGATTTCTCTTTTTTTCCTTTGATTTCTTATTTTCCTCTCATTTCCCACTCATTTTCCTTCTTTTATTCCTTTGATTTCTCCTTTTATCCCTCCTTTGATTCCTCCTTTTATTACTCTTTTTATTTCTCTTTTTTCTCCTTGGGTTCCTTTTTTCCTTCTTGTTTCCCACTCATTTTCCTCCTTTTATTCCTTTGATTTCTCTTTTTATTTCTCTTTTTATTTCACTTTTTATTTCTCTTTTTATTTCTCTTTTTATTTCTCTTTTTATTTCTCTTTTTTTCTCCTTTGGTTCCTTTTTTCCCTCTCATTTTCCACTCATTTTCCTCCTTTGATTCCTCCTTTGATTCCTCCTTTTATCCCTCTTTTTGTTTCTGTTTTTTCTCCTTTGATTCCTTTTTTCCTTCTTGTTTCCCATTCATTTTCCTCCTTTTATTCCTCTTTTTATTTCTCTTTTTATTTCTCTTTTTATTTCTCTTTTTATTTCTCTTTTTTCTCCTTTGATTCCTTTTTTCCTTCTTGTTTCCCACTCATTTTCCTCCTTTTATTCCTTTTATCCCTCCTTTGATTTCTCTTTTTTCTCCTTTGATTCCTTTTTTTCCCTCTCATTTTCACTCATTTTCCTCCTTTTATTCCTTTGATTCCTCCTTTTCTCCCTCCTTTTCTCTCCTTTTTTCCCCTTTTTTTCCTCTTTCCATCCCTCCCTTTTTTCTCCTTTTCTCTCAATTTTTCCTCCTTTTCTCTCTCCTTTTTCCTCCTTTTCTCTCCTTTTTTTTCCTTTTCTCCCTCTTTTCATATCTCATTTTTCCTCCTTTTCTCTCTCTTTTTTTCCTTGTTTTCTCCCTCATTTTTCCTCCTTTTCTCTCTCCATTTTTCCACCTTTTCCTCCTCTTTTTCTCCATCCTTTTTTTCCTTTTCTCCCTATTTTTATCCCTCCCTTTTTTCTCCTTTTCTCTCGTTTTTCCTCCTTTTCTCTCTCCATTTTTCTCCTTTTCTCCCTCCTTTTCTCTCCTTTTTTTCCTCTTCTCCCTCTTTTCATCCCTCCCTTTTTCCTCCTTTTCTCTCTCATTTTTCCCCCTTTTCTTCCTCTTTTTCTCCATTCTTTTTCCTTTTCTCCCTCTTTTTCTCTCCTTTTTTTCCTTTTCTCCCTTTTTCTCCATTCTTTTTCCTTTTCTCCCTCTTTTTCTCTCCTTTTATCCCTTTTCTCCCTCTTTTTTTCTCTCATTTTCTCTCCTTTTCCCCTCCTTTTTTCTCCTTTTTTCCCCTTTTTTTCCTCTTTTCACCCTTCCCTTTTTCCACCTTTTCTCTCTCTTTTTTTCCTTATTTTCTCCCTAATATTTCCTGCTTTTCTCTCTCCATTTTTCCTTGTTTTCTCTCTTGTTTTTCCACCTTTTCCCCTCTTTTTCTCCATTCTTTATTTCCTTTTTTCCCTCTTTCCATCCCTCCCTTTTTCCTCCTTTTCTCTCTCATTTTTCCTTGTTTTCTCCCTCATTTTTCCTCCTTTTCTCTCTCCTTTTTCCACCTTTTCCTCCTCTTTTTCTCCATTCTTTTTTTCCTTTTCTCTTTCCATCCCTCCCTTTTTCCTCCTTTTCTCTCTGCTTTTTCCACATTTTCTCCCTCTTTTTCTCCATCCTTTTTTTCCCTTTTCTCCCTATTTTTATCCCTCCCTTTTTTCTCCTTTTCTCTCGTTTTTCCTCCTTTTCTCTCTCCATTTTTCTCCTTTTCTCCCTCCTTTTCTCTCCTTTTTTCCCTTTTCTCCCTCTTTTCATCCCTCCCTTTTTCCTCCTTTTCTCTCTCATTTTTCCCCCTTTTCTCCCTCTTTTTCTCTCATTTTCTCTCCTTTTCCCCCTCATTTCTCTCTTTTTTTCACTTTTCTCCCTCTTTCCATCCCTCCCTTTTTCCTCCTTTTCTCTCTCATTTTTCCCCCTTTTCTCCCTCTTTTTCTCCATTCTTTTTCCTTTTCTCCCTCTTTTTCTCTCCTTTTTTTCCTTTTCTCCCTCTTTTTTTCTCTCATTTTCTCTCCTTTTCCCCTCCTTTTCTCTCCTTTTTTCCCCTTTTTTTCCTCTTTTCACTCCTCCCTTTTTCCACCTTTTCTCTCTCTTTTTTTCCTTGTTTTCTCCCTCATTTTTCCTCCTTTTCTCTCTCCATTTTTCCACCTTTTCCTCCTCTTTTTCTCCATTCTTTTTTTCCTTTTCTCCCTCTTTCCATCCCTCCCTTTTTTCCCCCTTTTCTCTCTGCTTTTTCCACATTTTCTCCCTCTTTTTCTCCATCCTTTTTTTTGCTTTTCTCCCTATTTTTATCCCTCCCTTTTTTCTCCTTTTCTCTCCTTTTCTCCCTCCTTTTCTCTCTCATTTTTTCTCCTTTTCTCCCTCCTTTTCTCTCTTTTTTTTCCCTTTTCTCCCTCTTTCCATCCCTCCCTTTTTCCACCTTTTCTCTCTCATTTTTCCCCCTTTTCTCCCTCTTTTTCTCCATTCTTTTTCCTTTTCTCCCTCTTTTTCTCTCCTTTTTTTTCCTTTTCTCCCTCTTTTTTTGTCTCATTTTCTCTCCTTTTCCCCTCCTTTTCTCTCCTTTTTTCCCCTTTTTTTCCTCTTTCCATCCCTCCCTTTTTCCCTCCTTTTCTCCCTCATTTTTCCTCCTTTTCTCTCTTTGTTTTCCACCTTTTCTCCCTCTTTTTCTCCATTCTTTATTTCCTTTTCTCCCTCTTTCCATCCCTCCCTTTTTCCTCCTTTTCTCTCTCCTTTTTTCTCCTTTTCTCTCTCCTTTTTCCTCCTTTTCTCCCTTTCTCTCCTTTTTTTTCCTTTTCTCCCTCTTTTCATCTCTCATTTTTCCTCCTTTTCTCTCTGCTTTTTCCACATTTTCTCCCTCTTTTTCTCCATCCTTTTTTTTCCTTTTCTCCCTATTTTTATCCCTCCCTTTTTCCTCCTTTTCTCTCGTTTTTCCTCCTTTTCTCCCTCTTTTTCTCCATTCTTTTTTCCCTTTCCCCCCTTCTTTTCTCTCCTTTTTTCCCCTTTTCTCCCTCTTTTCATCCCTCCCTTTTTTCTCCTTTTCTCTCTTAGTTTTCTTCCTTTTCTCTCTCTTTTTCCTCATCCTTTTATCCCTTTTCTCCCTCTTTTTTTCTCTCATTTTCTCTCCTTTTCCCCTCCTTTTCTCTCCTTTTTTCCCCTTTTTTTCCTCTTTTCACTCCTCCCTTTTTCCACCTTTTCTCTCTCTTTTTTTCCTTGTTTTCTCCCTCATTTTTCCTCCTTTTCTCTCTCCATTTTTTCCCTTTTCTCTCTCCTTTTCCTCATCCTTTTTTCCCTTTTTTCCTTCTTTTCTCTCATTTTCTCTCCTTTTCCCCCTCCTTTTCTCTCCTTTTTTCCCTTTTCTCCCTCTTTCCATCCCTCCCTCTCTCCACCCTTTCTCTCTCATTTTCTCTCCTTTCCCCCTCTTTTTCTCTCCTTTTTTCCCTTTTCTCCCCCTTTTCATCTCTCATTTTTCCTCCTTTTCTCTCTCCATTTTCCCTTGTTTTCTCTCTCCTTTTTCCACCTTTTCTCCCTCTTTTTCTCCATTTTTTAAATTTTCTCCCTCTTTTCACCCCTCCCTTTTTTCTCCTTTTCTCTCTCATTTTTCCTCCTTTTCTCCCTCCTTTTCTCTCCTTTTTTCCCCTTTTTTTCCTCTTTCCATCCCTCCCTTTTTCCTCCTCCCTAATTTTTCCTCCTTTTCTCTCTTTGTTTTCCACCTTTTCTCCCTCTTTTTCTCCATTCTTTATTTCCTTTTCTCCCTCTTTTCCTCCCTCCCTCTCTCCTCCTTTTCTCTCTCATTTTCTCTCTTTTCCCCCCTCCTTTTCTCTCCTTTTTTCCCTTTTCTCCCTCTTTCCATCCCTCCCTTTTTCCTCCCTTTCTCTCTCCATTTTTTCCCTTTTCTCTCTCCTTTTCCTCATCCTTTTTTCCCTTTTTTCCTTCTTTTTCTCTCATTTTCTCTCCTTTTCCCCCTCCTTTTCTCTCTTTTTTTCCCTTTTTTCCCTCTTTCCATCCCTCCCTTTTTCCTCCTTTTCTCTCTTCGTTTTCCTCCTTCTCTCTCTCTTTTTCCTCATCCTTTTTTCCCTTTTCTCCCTCTTTTTCTCTCATTTTCTCTCCTTTCCCCCCTCATTTCTCTCTTTTTTTCCCTTTTCTCCCTCTTTCCCCCCCTCCTTTCCCCATTTCTCCCCCTGGCACCTGGCTGTGGTGGTGGCCTTGGGGACAATGCCAGCCCTGCCACCTCCCCAGGCCACCAACATCGTTCCCCTGACCCCGATGTCCCTGGTGGCTCCGGAAGAGACGGAGAAGAAGGAAAATCCCCTGCTGAGGTGCCACTCCTGAGTGTCCCCATCCCCTGGTGGCATTGTCCCCATCCCCTGGTGGCATTGTCCTGTGTCCCTGTCCCAGTTCCAACTGGGAATGTCCCTGTCCGCATCCCCTGGTGGCATTGTCCCCATCCCCTGGTGGCATTGTCCTGTGTCCCCTGTTCCAACTGGGAATGTCCCTGTCCGCATCCCCTGGTGGCATTGTCCTGTGTCCCTGTCCCCTGTTCCAGCTGGGAATGTCCCTGTCCCCATCCCCTGGTGGCATTGTCCTGTGTCCCTGTCCCCTGATCCAACTGGGATTGTCCCTGTCCCCATCCCCTGGTGGCATTGTCCTGTGTCCTGTGTCCTGTGTCCCCTGATCCAACTGGGATTGTCCCTGTCCCCTGTTCCAGCTGGGATTGTCCCTGTCCCCATCCCCTGGTGGCATTGTCCTGTGTCCCTGTCCCCTGTTCCAGCTGGGAATGTCCCTGTCCCCATCCCCTGGTGGCATTGTCCCATGTCCTGTGTCCTGTTCCAGCTGGGATTGTCCCTGTCCCCTGCTCCAACTGGGATTGTCCCTGTCCCCATCCCCTGGTGGCATTGTCCTGTGTCCCTGTCCCCCTGATCCAACTGGGATTGTCCCTGTCCCCATCCCCTGGTGGCATTGTCCTGTGTCCCTGTCCCCCTGATCCAACTGGGATTGTCCCTGTCCCCATCCCCTGGTGGCATTGTCCTGTGTCCCTGTCCCCTGTTCCAGCTGGGATTGTCCCTGTCCCCATCCTCTGGTGGCATTGTCCTGTGTCCTGTGTCCCCTGTTCCAACTGGGATTGTCCCTGTCCCCTGATCCAGCTGGGATTGTCCCTGTCCCCATCCCCTGGTGGCATTGTCCTGTGTCCTGTGTCCTTGTCCCCTGATCCACCTGGGATTGTCCCTGTCCCCATCCCGGATCCAACTGGGATTGTCCCTGTTCCAACTGGGATTGTCCCTGTCCCCATCCCCTGGTGGCATTGTCCTGTGTCCTGTGTCCCTGTCCCCTGATCCAACTGGGATTGTCCCTGTCCCCATCCCTGATCCAGCTGGGATTGTCCCTGTCCCCTGTTCCAGCTGGGATTGTCCCTGTCCCCATCCCCTGGTGGCATTGTCCCATGTCCTGTGTCCTGTTCCACCTGGGATTGTCCCTGTCCCCATCCCTGATCCAGCTGGGATTGTCCCTGTCCCCTGTTCCACCTGGGATTGTCCCTGTCCCCATCCCTGATCCAGCTGGGATTGTCCCTGTCCCCTGTTCCACCTGGGATTGTCCCTGTCCCCATCCCCTGGTGGCATTGTCCCATGTCCTGTGTCCTGTGTCCCCTGTTCCAACTGGGATTGTCCCTGTCCCCATCCCCTGGTGGCATTGTCCCATGTCCTGTGTCCTGTGTCCCCTGTTCCAACTGGGATTGTCCCTGTCTCCATCCCGGATCCAACTGGGATTGTCCCTGTCCCCTGCTCCAACTGGGATTGTCCTTGTCCCCGGGATGTCCATCAGGGATGGGCTGGGGACATCGGGGACAGGCTGGGGACATCGGGGACAGGCTGGGGACATCAGGGCTGGGCTGGGGGATTTGGGGACAGGCTGGGGACATTGGGGACAGTCTGGGGATGTTGGGGACAGTCTGGGGACATTTGGGACAGTCTGGGGACATTGGGGACAGTCTGGGGATGTTGGGGACAGTCTGGGGACGTTGGGGACAGTCTGGGGACATCAGGGCTGGGCTGGGGGATTTGGGGACAGTCTGGGGACATTGGGGACAGTCTGGGGACATTGGGGACAGTCTGGGGACATTGGGGACAGTCTGGGGGATTTGGAGACAGTCTGGGGACATTTGGGACAGTCTGGGGACATTGGGGACAGTCTGGGGGATTTGGGGACAGTCTGGGGACATTGGGGACAGTCTGGGGACATTGGGGACAGTCTGGGGGATTTGGAGACAGTCTGGGGACATTTGGGACAGTCTGGGGACGTTGGGGACAGTCTGGGGGATTTGGGGACAGTCTGGGGACATCAGGGCTGGGCTGGGGGATTTGGGGACAGTCTGGGGACATTGGGGACAGTCTGGGGACATTGGGGCTGGGCTGGGGGATTTGGGGACAGGCTGGGGACATTGGGGACAGTCTGGGGACATCAGGGCTAGGTTGGGGGATTTGGGGACAGTCTGGGGACATTGGGGACAGGCTGGGGACATTGGGGACAGGCTGGGGGATTTGGGGACAGGCTGGGGGATTTGGGGACAGTCTGGGGACATTGGGGACAGTCTGGGGACGTTGGGGACAGTCTGGGGACATCAGGGCTGGGCTGGGGGATTTGGGGACAGTCTGGGGACATTGGGGACAGTCTGGGGACGTTGGGGACAGTCTGGGGACATCAGGGCTGGGCTGGGGGATTTGGGGACAGTCTGGGGACGTTGGGGACAGTCTGGGGACATTGGGGACAGGCTGGGGGATTTGGGGACAGTCTGGGGACGTTGGGGACAGTCTGGGGACATTGGGGACAGTCTGGGGGATTTGGGGACAGTCTGGGGACATTGGGGACAGTCTGGGGACCTCGGGGACAGTCTGGGGACGTCGGGGGCAGTCTGGGGACATTGGGGACAGGCTGGGGACATTGGGGACAGTCTGGGGACGTTGGGGACAGTCTGGGGGATTTGGGGACAGTCTGGGGACGTTGGGGACAGTCTGGGGACAGTCTGGGGACATTGGGGACAGTCTGGGGACGTTGGGGACAGTCTGGGGACATTGGGGACAGTCTGGGGACAGTCTGGGGACGTTGGGGACAGTCTGGGGACAGTTCCCTGAGGCATTCCACAGCCGGAGGGGCGAGGTGCTGGCGAGCCGCCGGGATTTCCGCATGAACACCTCCACCCTGCACGCTTCCGGAACCTTCCTGCTGGAGCTGGCCCGCCTGTCCCCGAGCCACCTGGGGACAGACACAGGTACCGGGGGTGGCACTGGGGTGGCACCTGCCCGCTGGCACTGCCCCAGCTCACTGTGTCACTGTGTCATTGTGTCATTGTGTCACCGTGTGCTGTGTCACTGTGTCCTGTGTCACTGTGTCATTGTGTGCTGTGTCACTGTCACTGTGTCACTGTGTGCTGTGTCACTGTGTGCTGTGTCCTGTGTCACTGTGTCACTGTGTGCTGTGTCACTGTGTCATTGTGTCACTGTGTGCTGTGTCACTGTGTCCCTGTGTCACTGTGTCACTGTGTCACTGTGTCACTGTGTCACTGTGTGCTGTGTCACTGTGTCACTGTGTCACTGTGTCATTGTGTCACTGTGTCCCTGTGTCACTGTGTGCTGTGTCACTGTGTCACTGTGTCACTGTGTCAATGTGTCACCGTGTGCTGTGTCACTGTGTCACTGTGTGCTGTGTCACTGTGTCACTGTGTCACTGTGTCACTGTGTCACCGTGTGCTGTGTCACTGTGTCACTGTGTGCTGTGTCACTGTGTCACTGTGTCACTGTGTCACTGTGTCACTGTGTCCTGTGTCACTGTGTCACTGTGTCACTGTGTCACTGTGTCACTGTGTCACTGTGTCACTGTGTGCTGTGTCACTGTGTCACTGTGTCACTGTGTCACTGTGTCACTGTGTCCCTGTGTCACTGTGTCACTGTGTCACTGTGTGCTGTGTCACTGTGTCATTGTGTCACTGTGTCCTGTGTCACTGTGTCACTGTGTCACTGTGTCACTGTGTCACTGTGTGCTGTGTCACTGTGTCACTGTGTGCTGTGTCACTGTGTGCTGTGTCACTGTGTGCTGTGTCACTGTGTCACTGTGTCACTGTGTCACTGTGTCACTGTGTCACTGTCATTGTGTCACTGTCACTGTGTCACTGTGTCACTGTGTCACTGTGTCACTGTGTGCTGTGTCACTGTGTCACTGTGTCACTGTGTCACTGTGTCACTGTGTCACTGTCATTGTGTCACTGTCACTGTGTCACTGTGTCACTGTGTCACTGTGTCACTGTGTCACTGTGTCACTGTGTGCTGTGTCACTGTGTCACTGTGTCAGTGTGTCACTGTGTGCTGTGTCACTGTGTCACTGTGTCATTGTGTCACTGTCACTGTGTGCTGTGTCACTGTGTCCCTGTGTGCTGTGTCACTGTGTCACTGTGTGCTGTGTCACTGTGTCACTGTGTCCCTGTGTCACTGTGTCACTGTGTCACTGTGTCACTGTGTCACTGTGTCACTGTGTCACTGTGTGCTGTGTCACTGTGTGCTGTGTCACTGTGTCACTGTGTGCTGTGTCACTGTGTCACTGTGTCACTGTGTCACTGTGTCACTGTGTCACTGTGTCACTGTGTGCTGTGTCACTGTGTCACTGTGTCACTGTGTCATTGTGTCCCTGTGTGCTGTGTCACTGTGTCACTGTGTCATTGTGTCACTGTCACTGTGTGCTGTGTCACTGTGTCACTGTGTCACTGTGTCATTGTGTCACTGTGTCATTGTGTCACTATGTCACCGTGTGCTGTGTCACTGTGTCACTGTGTCATTGTGTCACTGTGTCATTGTGTCACTGTGTCACTGTGTGCTGTGTCACTGTGTCACTGTGTCACTGTGTCACTGTGTCACTGTGTGCTGTGTCACTGTGTCACTGTGTCACTGTGTCACTGTGTGCTGTGTCACTGTGTCACTGTGTCACTGTGTCACTGTGTGCTGTGTCACTGTGTCACTGTGTCACTGTGTCACTGTGTGCTGTGTCACTGTGTCACTGTGTCCTGTGTCACTGTGTCACTGTGTCACTGTGTCACTGTGTCACTGTGTGCTGTGTCACTGTGTCACTGTGTCACTGTGTCACTGTGTCACTGTGTCATTGTGTCACTGTGTGCTGTGTCACTGTGTCACTGTGTCACTGTGTCACTGTGTCACTGTGTGCTGTGTCACTGTGTCACTGTGTCACTGTGTGCTGTGTCACTGTGTCACTGTGTCATTGTGTCACTGTGTCACTGTGTCACTGTGTCACTGTGTCACTGTGTGCTGTGTCACTGTGTCACTGTGTCACTGTGTCACTGTGTGCTGTGTCACTGTGTCACTGTGTCACTGTGTCACTGTGTCACTGTGTGCTGTGTCACTGTGTCACTGTGTCACTGTGTCACTGTGTCACTGTGTCACTGTGTCACTGTGTGCTGTGTCACTGTGTCACTGTGTCACTGTGTCACTGTGTGCTGTGTCACTGTGTCACTGTGTCACTGTGTCACTGTGTGCTGTGTCATTGTGTGCTGTGTCACTGTGTCACTGTGTCACTGTGTGCTGTGTCACTGTGTCCCTGTGTCATTGTGTCACTGTGTCACCATGTCACTGTGTCACTGTGTGCTGTGTCACTGTGTGCTGTGTCACTGTGTCATTGTGTCACTGTGTCACTGTGTCACTGTGTCACTGTGTCATTGTGTCACTGTGTCACTGTGTCACTGTGTGCTGTGTCACTGTGTCACTGTGTCATTGTGTCACTGTGTCACTGTGTGCTGTGTCACTGTGTGCTGTGTCACTGTGTCCTGTGTCACTGTGTCACTGTGTCACTGTGTCACTGTGTCATTGTGTCACTGTGTCATTGTGTCACTGTGTGCTGTGTCACTGTGTCACTGTGTCACTGTGTCAGTGTGTCACTGTGTGCTGTGTCACTGTGTCCTGTGTCACTGTGTCACTGTGTCACTGTGTCACTGTGTCATTGTGTCACTGTGTCATTGTGTCACTGTGTGCTGTGTCACTGTGTCACTGTGTCACTGTGTCACTGTGTCATTGTGTCACTGTGTCATTGTGTCACTATGTCACCGTGTGCTGTGTCACTGTGTCACTGTGTCACTGTGTGCTGTGTCACTGTGTCACTGTGTCACTGTGTCACTGTGTCACTGTGTGCTGTGTCACTGTGTCATTGTGTCACTGTGTCACCGTGTGCTGTGTCACTGTGTCACTGTGTCACTGTGTCACTGTGTGCTGTGTCACTGTGTCACTGTGTCACTGTGTCACTGTGTCACTGTGTGCTGTGTCACTATGTCACTGTGTCACCGTGTCACTCTGTCACTGTCACCCTGTCACCGTGTCACTCTGTCACTCTATCACTGTGTCACTCTGTCACCGTGTCACCGTGTCACTCTGTCACTCTATCACTGTGTCACTCTGTCACCGTGTCACTGTGTCACCCTGTCACTCTATCACTCTGTCACCTTGTCACCGTGTCACTGTCACTGTGTCACTGTGTCACCCTGTCACTCTATCACTCTGTCACCGTGTCACTGTCACTGTGTCACCGTGTCACCGTGTCACCGTCACTGTGTCACCGCAGGGCCAGCGGGACCCGGCCTCCAGCAGCAACTGAGCGCCACCGTGTCACCTGTGAGGGCACTGAGCTTCTCCCAGGAGCCAGGTGAGGGTGACAGGAGGGGTGACACCTGCCCAGGTGAGGGTGACAGGAGGGGTGACACCTGCCCAGGTGAGGGGTGACAGGAGGGGTGACACCTGCCCAGGTGAGGGTGACAGGAGGGGTGGCACCTGCCCAGGTGAGGGGTGACAGGAGGGGTGACACCTGCCTAGGTGACGGGTGACAGGACCAGGTGAGGGGTGACAGGAGGGGTGACACCTGTCCAGGTGAGGGGTGACAGGAGCCAGGTCAGGGGTGACACCTGTCCAGGTGAGGGGTGACAGGACCAGATTTAATGATGTCCCTGTGGATTTAATGAATTCCCTGAGGATTTGATGTCCCTGAGGATTTGATGATGTCCCTGGATGGGTTTGATGATGTCCCTGTGGATTTAATGATGTCCCTAGAGGGGTTTAATGATGTCCCTAGAGGGGTTTAACGATGTCCCTGTGGATTTGATGTCCCAGTGGATTTGATGTCCCTGAGGATTTGATGATTTCCCTGTGAATTTAATGATTTCCCTGGATGGATTAAATGTCCCTGTGGGTTTGATGTCCCTGAGGATTTGATGTCCCTGTGGATTTGATGTCCCTGAGGATTTGATGATGTCCCTGTGGGTTTGATGTCCCTGTGGGTTTGATGTCCCTGAGGATTTAATGATGTCCCTGAAGATTTGATGATGTCCCTGAGGATTTGCTGTCCCTGTGGATTTGATGTCCCAGTGGATTTAATGAATTCCCTGAGGATTTAATGATGTCCCTGGATGGATTTGATGTCCCAGTGGATTTGATGTCCCTGAGGATTTAATGATGTCCCAGTGGATTTGATGTCCCTGGATGGGTTTGATGTCCCTGAGGATTTGATGTCCCTGAGGATTTGATGATGTCCCTGGAGGGATTTGCTGTCCCTGAGGATTTAATGAATTCCCTGTGGATTTAATGATTTCCCTGGATGGATTTGATGTCCCTGAGGATTTAATGTCCCTGTGGATTTAATGATTTCCCTGTGGATTTAATGATGTCCCTAGAGGGGTTTAATGATGTTCCTGTAGATTTAATGATGTCCCTGTGGGTTTGATGTCCCTGGATGGGTTTGATGATGTCCCTGAGGGTTTGAATGTCCCTGTGGATTTAACGATGTCCCTGTGGGTTTGATTTCCCTGGATGGGTTTGATGTCCCTGAGGATTTGATGATGTCCCTGTGGATTTAATGATTTCCCTGGATGGATTAAATGTCCCTGGAGGGATTTGATGATGTCCCAGTGGATTTGATGTCCCTGAGGATTTGCTGATGTCCCTGAGGATTTGATGTCCCAGTGGATTTGATGATGTCCCTGAGGATTTAATGATGTCCCTGGATGGATTTGATGTCCCTGGAGGGATTTGATGTCCCTGAGGATTTGATGATGTCCCTGAGGATTTGATGATTTCCCTGGATGGATTTGATGTCCCTGAGGATTTGCTGATGTCCCTGAGGATTTGCTGATGTCCCTGAGGATTTGATGTCCCAGTGGATTTGATGATGTCCCTGAGGATTTGCTGATGTCCCTGGATGGGTTTGATGTCCCTGAGGATTTTCTGTCCCTGAGGATTTTCTGTCCCTGAGGATTTGCTGTCCCTGAGGATTTGCTGATGTCCCTGAGGATCTGATGTCCCAGTGGATTTGCTGTCCCTGAGGATTTGATGATGTCCCTGGATGGGTTTGATGATGTCCCTGGATGGGTTTGATGTCCCTGAGGATTTGATGATGTCCCTGGAGGGATTTGCTGATGTCCCTGAGGATTTAATGAATTCCCTGAGGATTTAATGATGTCCCTGTGGATTTAATGATGTCCCTGAGGATCTGATGTCCCTGAGGATTTGCTGTCCCTGAGGATTTTCTGTCCCTGAGGATTTGCTGTCCCTGAGGATTTGCTGTCCCCATGGCTGTGTCCCTTGGTGCCAGGGCAGTGCTGGCATCTCTCGGATTTGGGATTTTCCAGCCCCAGCAGCTCCCTCGTTCCCCTCTCCCGGCTCTGCTGCCCCTGGCCCCGGCAGGAGACGCTCCTGGGGGTGACAGGGTGGGAATGGGGGGATTCTGGAAGCTTCTTCCACCCCTGCAGGTGCTGCGGGATCTGACGATGACGACGCTCCCGAGGCCCCGGGAGGTGACATGGAAGTGACTCCGGTCCCCACCGAGCACATCGAGGCTCAGAGGGTCTGTGTGGGGCTGGGGGATCCCTGTGCCCCTTCTCTGGATCCCCAAATCCCATCCCTGGATCCCCCAAACCTTCCCTGGATCCCCCAAACCTTCCATAGATCCCTGTGCCCCATCCCTGGATCCCCAAACCCTTCTCTGGATCCCCCAAATCCATCCCTGGATCCCCAAATCCATCCCTGTATCCCCCAAACCCTTCCCTGGATCCCCAGATCCCATCCCTGGATCCCTGTGCCCCTTCCCTGGATCCCCCAAACCTTCTCTGGATCCCCCAAACCTTCCATGGATCCCTGTGCCCCTTCCCTGGATCCCTGTGCCCCTTCCCTGGATCCCAAACCCATCCCTGGATCCCCCAAACCTTCCCTGGATCCCTGTGCCCCTTCCCTGGATCCCCCAAACCTTCCGTGGATCCCTGTGCCCCTTCCCTGGATCCCAAACCCATCCCTGGATCCCCCAAATCCCATCTCTGGATCCCCCAAACCTTCCATGGATCCCTGTGCCCCTTCCCTGGATCCCTGTGTCCCTTCCCTGGATCCCCCAAACCCTTCTCTGGATCCCCCAAATCCTATCCCTGGATCCCCAAATCCATCCCTGGATCCCCCAAACCCTTCCCTGGATCCCCAAACCCTTCCCTGGATCCCCAAACCTTCCCTGGATCCCTGTGCCCCTTCCCTGGATCCCCCAAACCTTCCCTGGATCCCCAAACCTTCTCTGAATCCCCAGATCCCATCTCTGGATCACAAACCCTTCTCTGGATCCCCCAAACCCTTCCCTGGATTCCCAGATCCCTTCCATGGATCCCTGTGCCCCTTCCCTGGATCCCTGTGCCCCTTCTCTGGATCCCCCAAACCCTTCTCTGGATCCCCCAAATCCTATCCCTGGATCCCCAAATCCATCCCTGTATCCCCCAAACCCTTCCCTGGATCCCTGTGCCCCTTCCCTGGATCCCCCAAACCCATCCCTGGATCCCCCAAACCTTCCCTGGATCCCCAAACCCTTCCCTGGATCCCAGATCCCCTCCCTGGATCCCAGATCCCCTCTCAGGATCCCCTGATCCCCTCCCTGGATCCCAGATCCCCTCCCTGGATCCCAGATCCCCTCTCAGGATCCCCAGATCCCTCACTGCCCCTCTCTCTGGATCCCAGAGCTCTCCCCGGATCCGGGGCTGTGTCCTGAGGGAGAGATTCCCCAGCCGGGACCCCAAAACACACAGCCAGGTAAGGGGGGATCCCTGAAACCAACCGGGGGGATCCCAGATCCAACCAGGGGATCCCAAACTGATCCAGGGGGATCCCTGAAACCAGGGGGATCCCTGAAACCGGGGGGATCCCAGATCAAACCAGGGGGGATCCCTGAAACCAGGGGGGGCCCTGAAACCGGGGGGATCCCAAACCTGGGGCAGGGAGATCCCAGATCAGATCACAGAGATCCCAAACCTGGGGCAGGGGGATCCCAAATCAAACCGGGGGGATCCCAGATCTGGGGCAGGGAGATCCCAAACTGAACCAAGGAGATCCCAAATCCAGCCAGGGGGATCCCAAATGGATCCAGGGAGATCCCAAACCTGGGGCAGGGAGATCCAGATCCAACCAGGGGATCCCAAACCTGGGCCAGGGAGATCCCAAATTGATCCAGGGAGATCCCAGATTGGATCAGGGAGATCCCAAATTGGATCAGGGAGATCCCAAACTGAACCAAGGAGATCCCAAATCCAACCAGGGGATCCCAAATCTGGGCCAGGGGGATCCCAAATCCAACCAGGGGATTCCAAATCCAACCAGGGGGATCCCAAATTGATCCAGGGAGATCCCAAATCTGGGGCAGGGAGATCCCAGATTGGATCAGGGAGATCCCAAACCAGATCAGGGAGATCCCAAAGGGGAGCAGGGAGTTCCCAAACCGGATCAGGGAGATCCCAAATTGGATCAGGGAGATCCCAAACCGGATCAGGGAGATCCCAAATTGGATCAGGGAGATCCCAAACGGGATCAGGGAGATCCCAAACTGAACCAAGGAGATCCCAAATCCAGCCAGGGGGATCCCAAATTGATCCAGGGAGATCCCAAACCTGGGGCAGGGAGATCCCAGATCCAACCAGGGGATCCCAAACCTGGGCCAGGGAGATCCCAAAGTGATCCAGGGAGATCCCAAACCTGGGGCAGGGAGATCCCAGATTGGATCAGGGAGATCCCAAACCAGATCAGGGAGATCCCAGATCCAACCAGGGGATCCCAAACCTGGGGCAGGGAGATCCCAGATCCAACCAGGGGATCCCAAACCTGGGCCAGGGAGATCCCAAATTGATCCAGGGAGATCCCAGATTGGATCAGGGAGATCCCAAATTGGATCAGGGAGATCCCAAATCCAACCAGGGAGTTCCCAAACCGGATCAGGGAGATCCCAAACTGAACCAAGGAGATCCCAAATCCAACCAGGGGATCCCAAATCTGGGCCAGGGGGATCCCAAATCAGATCAGGGAGATCCCAAATCAGACTGGGGGGATCCCAAATTGGGTCAGGGTGATCCCAAACTGGATCAGGGAGATCCCAAAGGGGGTCAGGGAGATCCCAAAGTGGATCAGGGAGATCCCAAAGGGGATCAGGGAGATCCCAAAGGGGGTCAGGGAGATCCCAAAGTGGATCAGGGAGATCCCAAAGTGGATCAGGGAGATCCCAAAGGGGATCAGGGAGATCCCAAAGGGGATCAGGGAGATCCCAAAGGGGATCAGGGAGATCCCAAAGTGGATCATGGAGATCCCAAAGGGGATCAGGGAGATCCCAAAGTGGATCAGGGAGTTCCCAGACAGGATCAGGGAGATCCCAAAGGGGATCAGGGGGATCCCAAAGGGGATCAGGGGGATCCCAAAGGGGATCAGGGAGATCCCAGCCGGGATCCCCGGTGCCCCCAGCCCCTCTCCCTGTGGCAGGAGGAGCCGAGCCCCTGGCAGAGCCTGGATCCCTTCGGAGACTCCGAGGAGAAACCCTTCAGGAAAGGTCCGGGGGGATGGGGACAGCACGGGGGGCCCTCGGTGTCCCCACACCCCAGAGGGACATCCCTGTCCCCTCCCTGGACATCCCCAGGTGTCCCCAGAGCCCAGAGGGACATCCCTGTCCCCTCCCTGGACATCCCCAGGTGTCCCCAGAGCCCAGAGGGACATCCCTGTCCCCACCCTGGACATCCCCAGGTGTCCCTGTCCCCTCCCTGGACATCCCCAGGTGTCCCCAGACCCCAGAGGGACATCCCTGTCCCCTCCCTGGACATCCCCAGGTGTCCCTGTCCCCACAGAGGGTCACTCCCAGGTGTCCCTACCCCGGTGTCCCCCCAGGGAGGCCGTTCCTGGGGTCACTCCCAGGTGTCCCTGTCCCCACCCTGGGTCACCCGAGGTGTCCCCACCCCGGTGTCCCCCCAGGGAGGCCCTGTCCCCACCCCAGGGACACTCCCAGGTGTCCCTGTCCCCACCCTGGGTCACCCCCAGGTGTCCCCAGCCCTGGTATCCCCGCAGGGAGGCCCTGTCCCCATCCCAGGGACACTCCCAGGTGTCCCTGTCCCCACCCTGGGTCACTCCCAGGTGTCCCTGTCCCCACCCTGGGTCACTCCCAGGTGTCCCCACCCCGGTGTCCCCCCAGGGAGGCCGTTCCTGGGGTCACTCCCAGGTGTCCCTGTCCCCCAGCCCCGGTGTCACCCCGCAGGTGTCCCTGTCCCCACCCTGGGTCACTCTCAGGTGTCCCTGTCCCCACCCCGGTGTCACCCGAGGTGTCCCCACCCCGGTGTCCCCCCAGGGAGGCCGTTCCTGCTGCCCCAGGGCCTGGAGGCCCCGGTGGGGGGCAAGAGGAAGAGGAGGGCCCTGAGGAAGCTGCAGGATTTCAGCCGCTGGTTCTCCGCAGTCTGTGAGTGATTCCCGGCGGGATCCGGATCCCAAAGGATCCCAAAGGATCCCAAAGGATCCCTGGCCCCTCTGGTGGGGCTCCCAGGGCTTTTCCAGCCTGGAGGAGCCCCTGGAGTTTGATTGGGATGGGATCTGCTCCCACAGACAGCAGCGTCCCCCCGGGCAGGAGGGGCAGGAGGAGGGGTCCCACCTTCGCAGGTGAGGGGGGCACGGGCACCCTGGGGACACAGGGACACCCCTGGGGACACAGGGACAGCCCTGGGGACACAGGGACAGCCCTGGGGACACAGGGACACTGCTGGGGACACTGCTGGGGACACTGCTGGGGACACTGCTGGGGACACAGGGACACTGCTGGGGACACAGGGACACTGCTGGGGACACTGCTGGGGACACAGGGACACCCCTGGGGACACTGCTGGGGACACAGGGACACTGCTGGGGACACTGCTGGGGACACAGGGACACCCCTGGGGACACTGCTGGGGACACAGGGACACTGCTGGGGACACTGCTGGGGACACAGGGACACCCCTGGGGACACTGCTGGGGACACAGGGACACCCCTGGGGACACAGGGACACTGCTGGGGACACAGGGACACTGCTGGGGGACAGGGACACCCCTGGGGACACAGGGACACTGCTGGGGACACAGGGACACTGCTGGGGACACAGGGACACTGCTGGGGGACAGGGACACCCCTGGGGACACAGGGACACTGCTGGGGACACAGGGACACTGCTGGGGACACAGGGACACCCCTGGGGACACAGGGACACTGCTGGGGACACAGGGACACTGCTGGGGGACAGGGACACTGCTGGGGACACTGCTGGGGACACAGGGACACTGCTGGGGGGCACAGGGACACTGCTGGGGACACTGCTGGGGACACAGGGACACTGCTGGGGGACACAGGGACACTGCTGGGGACACAGGGACACTGCTGGGGACACAGGGACACTGCTGGGGGACAGGGACACTGCTGGGGACACTGCTGGGGACACAGGGACACTGCTGGGGGACACAGGGACACTGCTGGGGACACAGGGACACTGCTGGGGACACTGCTGGGGACACAGGGACACTGCTGGGGACACAGGGACACTGCTGGGGACACTGCTGGGGACACAGGGACACTGCTGGGGGACACAGGGACACTGCTGGGGACACAGGGACACTGCTGGGGACACTGCTGGGGACACAGGGACACTGCTGGGGACACAGGGACACTGCTGGGGACACTGCTGGGGACACAGGGACACTGCTGGGGACACTGCTGGGGACACTGCTGGGGACACTGCTGGGGGACAGGGACACTGCTGGGGACACAGGGACACTGCTGGGGACAAAGGGACACTGCTGGGTACACTGCTGGGGACACTGCTGGGGACACTGCTGGGGACACAGGGACACTCCTGGGGGACAGGGACACTGCTGGGGACACAGGGACACTGCTGGGGACACAGGGACACTGCTGGGGACACTGCTGGGGGGCAGGGACACTGCTGGGGACACAGGGACACTGCTGGGGACACTGCTGGGGGGCAGGGACACTGCTGGGGACACAGGGACACTGCTGGGGACACAGGGACACTGCTGGGGACACTGCTGGGGACACAGGGACACCCCTGGGGACACAGGGACACTGCTGGGGGACACAGGGACACTGCTGGGGGACACTGCTGGGGACACAGGGACACTGCTGGGGACACAGGGACAGGGACAGCCCTGGGGACACAGGGACACCCCTGGGGACACTGCTGGGGGGCAGGGACACTGCTGGGGACACAGGGACACTGCTGGGGGGCAGGGACACTGCTGGGGACACAGGGACACTGCTGGGGGGGACACAGGGACACCCCTGGGGACACAGGGACACTGCTGGGGACACAGGGACACTGCTGGGGACACAGGGACACTGCTGGGGGGCACAGGGACACTGCTGGGGACACAGGGACACTGCTGGGGGACACAGGGACACTGCTGGGGACACAGGGACACTGCTGGGGGACAGGGACACTGCTGGGGACACTGCTGGGGACACAGGGACACTGCTGGGGGGGACAGGGACACTGCTGGGGACACAGGGACACTGCTGGGGACACTGCTGGGGACACAGGGACACTGCTGGGGACACTGCTGGGGACACAGGGACACTGCTGGGGGACACTGCTGGGGACACAGGGACACTGCTGGGGGACACAGGGACACTGCTGGGGACACCCCTGGGGGACAGGGACACTGCTGGGGACACAGGGACACTGCTGGGGGACAGGGACACTGCTGGGGACACTGCTGGGGACACAGGGACACTGCTGGGGGGCACAGGGACACTGCTGGGGGACAGGGAGGGAGGACACCCCAAAACTGGGGGGACACAGCTCCTACAAAGGGAAGGGCACCCCAAAGGTGTCCCCAGGAGGGTTTGGGGTGTCCCAGGAGGGTTTGGGGTGTCCCCAGGAGGGTTTGGGGTGTCCCAGGGTGTCCCCAGGGTGTCCCCAGGAGGGTTTGGGGTGTCCCAGGGTGTCCCCAGGGTGTCCCCAGGAGGGTTTGGGGTGCCCCAGGTGGGTTTGGGGTGTCCCAGGTGGGTTTGGGGTGTCCCCAGGAGGGTTTGGGGTGTCCCCAGGGGGGTTTGGGGTGTCCCAGGAGGGTTTGGGGTGTCCCAGGAGGGTTTGGGGTGCCCCAGGGTGTCCCCAGGAGGGTTTGGGGTGTCCTGGGGTGTCCCAGGGTGTCCCCAGGGGGGTTTGGGGTGTCCCAGGGTGTCCCCAGGGGGGTTTGGGGTGTCCCAGGAGGGTTTGGGGTGTCCCAGGAGGGTTTGGGGTGTCCCCAGGGGGGTTTGGGGTGTCCCCAGGGTGTCCCCAGGAGGGCACAGGAAGGTCCTGGCAGGTTTGGGGAGGGGGTGTCTGTGTTTGGGGGTACAGGGGGTCACCCCAGACCCCCCCAGACCTGGAGGTGCTCTACTGGCGGCACTTCAAGGAGAGGATGATGATGCACAGGAAGCTCCGGGGCCGGGGGGTGAGTGGGGGGGGAACTGGGGGGGCTGGGGGGCTCCTGCACCCCCTTTCCCACGCTCTGGGGGGCTCAGGGGTCTCGGGGGGCTCAGGGGGGCTCAGGGGATTTCTGGGGGTCTTGGGGGGTGTTCAGGGGGCTCTGGGGGGTCTTGGGGGGGGCTCAGGGGGGTCTCAGGGGTGCTCTGGGGGGGCTCAGGGGGTGTTCAGGGGTCTCAGGGGGGCTCTGGGGGGGCTCAGGGGGTGTTCAGGGGGTCTGGGGGGCTCAGGGGGGTCTCAGGGGGCTCTGGGGGTCTCAGGGGGGCTCAGGGGGGATCAGGGGGGGCTGAGGGGGGCTCTGGGGGTGTTCAGGGGGGTCTCAGGGGGGCTGAGGGGGGCTCTGGGGGTGTTCAGGGGGGTCTCAGGGGGGCTCTGGGGGGGCTCAGGGGGTGTTCAGGGGGTCTCAGGGGGGGCTCAGGGGGGCTTAGGGGATTTCTGGGGGGCTCAGGGGGTGTTCAGGGGGTCTGGGGGGCTCAGGGGGGGCTCAGGGGGCTCTGGGGGTCTCAGGGGGGTCTCAGGGGGTCTCAGGGGGTCTCAGGGGGTCTCAGGGGGGTCTCAGGGGTCTCAGGGGGTTTCAGGGGGTCTCAGGGGGTCTCAGGGCTGTTCCCCCCCCAGGAGCCGCAGCAGGAGCTGGAGCAGGAACGGGAACGGGAGCGCGGGGCCGACGGCGAGGAAGAGGAAGAGGAAGAGGAAGGTGCTGGAACCCCAAACCCCCCAAATCCCCCCTGCCCAGGGGAGCCTCTGCTCCCCTCCTGGGGGTCTGGGGGGGGTCACCCTGGAGGGTGGGGGGTCCCAGAGGGATCTGAGGGGGTCCCAGGGGTCTCTCAAGGGGTTCCAGGGGGGTCCCAGTGGGTCCCAGGGGTCTCCCAGTGGGTCCCAGGGGTCCTGGGAGACACACAGGGGGTCCCAGGGGGCTCTCAGGGGGTCCCAGGGGTCTCTCAGGGGGTCCCAGGGGACACAAAGGGAGTCCCAGGGGGTCCCAGGGGTCTCTCAGGGGTCTCCCAGTGGGTCCCAGGGTGCTCTGGGGGGGTCCCAGGGTGTCCCAGGGGTCTCTCAGGGTGTCCCATGGGGTCCCAGGGGACACAAAGGGAGTCCCAGGGGGTCCCAGGGGTCTCTCAGGGGTCTCTCAGGGGGTTCCAGGGGGTCCCAAAGGCTCTGGGGGGGGTCCCAGGGTGTCCCAGGGGTCTCTCAGGGGGTCCCAGGGGTCACACAGGGGGTCCCAGGGTGTCCCAGGGTGCCCCAGGGGGGTCCCAGGAGTCTCTCAGGGTGTCCCAGGGTGCCCCAGGGGGGTCCCAGGAGTCTCTCAGGGGGTCCCAGGAGGTTCCAGGGGGTCCTAGGGGTCACACAGTGGGTCCCAGAGGTCCCAGGGTGTCCCAGGGGTCCCAGGGGGTCTCCCAGGGGGTCCCAGGGGGTCCCAGGAATCTCTCAGGGGGCCCATAGGGGGGTCCCAGGTGGGTCCCAGGGTCTCCCAGGGGGTCTCAGGGGGGTCCCAGGGGCTCTGGGGGGGGTCCCAGGGGGTCCCAGAGGGGTCCCAGAGACTCTGGGGGGGGTCCCAGGGTGTCTCAGGGGGTCCCAGGGGGGTCCCAGAGGCTCTGGGGTGGTCCCAGGGTGTCCCAGGGGGTCTCTCAGGGGGTCCCAGGGGTCTCTCAGGGTCTCCCAGGGTCTCTGGGGGTCTCCCAGGGGTCCCAGTGGCTCTGGGGGTCTCCCAGGGGGTCTCAGGGGGGTCCCAGGGGCTCTGGGGGGGTCCCAGGATGTCCCAGGGGGTCTCTCAGGGGGTCCCAGGGGTCTCTCAGGGTCTCTCAGGGGTCTCTGGGGGTCTCCCAGGGGTCTCAGGGGTCTCTGGGGGTCTCCCAGGGGTCCCAGGGTGCTGTTCCCCCCCCCAGGTGAGGATTTTGGGGCGCTGGAGGACGAGCACCCCGAGGAGCCGGAGGAGCCGGGGGAAGGAGCCCTGGGTGAGGGTCCCAAACTGAGCCCCTCCCCCCCCGAATTCCCCTCCCCCACTGTCCCCGAGGGTCCCCTGTGTCCCCAGGGGGGGGGCTGGGTGCTGTCCCCACCCCCCAGGGTGACCCCCTGTTCCCACAGAGCCCCCCGAGCCCGGATACGAGGAGCTGGTGCGCAGGAACGTGGTGGGTGTGGGGATGGGGTCACCAGGGTGTCCCCAGGGTGTCCCCAGGGTGTCCCCAGGGGGATCAGGGTGTCCCCAGGGGGGTTTAGGGTGTCCCCAGGGTGTCCCCAGGGGGGTTTGGGGTGTCCCCAGGGGGTTTGGGGTGTCCCAGGGTGTCCCCAGGGGGGTTTGGGGTGTCTCAGGGTGTCCCCAGGGTGTCCCCAGGAGGGTTTGGGGTGTCCCCAGGGGGGTTTGGGGTGTCCCCAGGGGTGTCAGGGTGTCCCCAGTGTCCCCTGGGTGTCCCCAGGGGTGTCAGGGTGTCCCCAGGGGTGTCAGGGTGTCCCCACTGTCCCCTGGGTGTCCCCAGGAGCTGTTCATGGCCAGCTCTCAGAAGTTCGCTCAGGAGTCGGAGCTGTCCCAGCGGATCCGGCTGTGGGAGGAGCGCGTGGAGCCGCTGCTGCAGGAGCAGGCAGGGACCCCCGGGACCCCCGGGATGGGCAGGGACTGACCCCCGGGATGGGCAGGGACCCCCGGGACCCCCGGGATAGGCAGGGACTGACCCTGGGACCCCCGGGACCCCCGGGATGGGCTGGGACTGACCCTGGGACCCCCGGGACCCCCGGGATGGGCTGGGACCCCCGGGACCCCCAGGATGGGCTGGGACTGACCCTGGGACCCCCAGGATGGGCTGGGACCCCCGGGACCCCCAGGATGGGCAGGGACCCCCGGGATGGGCTGGGACTGACCCCGGGACCCCCGGGATGGGCTGGGACCCCCGGGACCCTCGGGATGGGCTGGGACTGACCCTGGGACCCCCGGGATGGGCTGGGACCCCCGGGACCCCCGGGATGGGCTGGGACTGACCCCTGGGACCCCCGGGACCCCCGGGATGGGCTGGGGCTGACCCCGGGATGGGCTGGGACCCCTGGGACCCCCGGGATGGGCTGGGGCTGACCCCTGGGACCCCCAGGACCCCTGGGACCCCTGGGACGGGTGGAGGGCTGACCCTGGGACCCCCGGGACGGGCAAGAGGTTGATCCCCGGGACCCCCGGGATGGGCAGGGGGCTGCCGGTACCCTGCTCACCCCTGAGAGCCTCTGCCCTGCTCTGCTCACACCTCAACACCCCCTGAGCCCCCCCTGAGCCCCCTGAACATCCCCTGAGCCCCCCTGAGCCCCCCCTGAGCCCCCCTGAGCCCCCCAGACCCCTCACTGACCCCTGTGTCCCCTCACTGTCCCCAGTGTCCCCTCAGTGTCCCCTCACTGTCCCCTGTCCCCTCAGGAGAGCCGTGTCCCGTTCGATGTCCGAGCCTATGGCCTGGCACTGACCGCTCGGTGTCCCCTGTGTCCCCAGACCCCTCAGTGTCCCTGTCCCCTCAGGAGAGCCGTGTCCCGTTCGATGTCCGAGCCTATGGCCTGGCGCTGACCGCTTGGTGTCCCCTGTGTCCCCAGACCCCTCAGTGTCCCCTCACTGTCCCTGTGTCCCCAGGAGAGCCGTGTCCCATTCGATGTCCGAGCCTATGGCCTGGCACTGACCGCTCGGTGTCCCCTGTGTCCCCTCAGTGTCCCTGTCCCCTCAGGAGAGCCGTGTCCCGTTTGATGTCCGAGCCTATGGCCTGGCACTGACCGCTCGGTGTCCCCTGTGTCCCCTCAGTGTCCCCAGACCCCTCAGTGTCCCCTCATGTCCCCTGTGTCCCCTGACTGTCCCCTGTGTCCCCAGGAGAGCCGTGTCCCGTTCGATGTCCGAGCCTATGGCCTGGCACTGACCGCTCGGTGTCCCCTGTGTCCCCTCAGTGTCCCCTGTGTCCCCTCAGTGTCCCCTCAGTGTCCCCTGTCCCCCCAGGAGAGCCGTGTCCCGTTCGATGTCCGAGCCTATGGCCTGGCACTGACCGCTCAGTGTCCCCTGTGTCCCCTCAGTGTCCCCTCACTGTCCCCTGTCCCCTCAGGAGAGCCGTGTCCCATTCGATGTCCGAGCCTATGGCCTGGCGCTGACCGCTCGGTGTCCCCTGTGTCCCCTGTGTCCCCTCAGTGTCCCCTGTCCCCTCAGGAGAGCCGTGTCCCATTCGATGTCCGAGCCTATGGCCTGGCGCTGACCGCTCGGTGTCCCCTGTGTCCCCAGACCCCTCAGTGTCCCCTCAGTGTCCCTGTGTCCCCTCAGTGTCCCCTCAGTGTCCCCTCAGTGTCCCCTGTGTCCCCAGACCCCTCAGTGTCCCCTGTGTCCCCTCAGTGTCCCCTCAGTGTCCCCTGTCCCCTGTCCCCTCAGGAGAGCCGTGTCCCGTTCGATGTCCGAGCCTATGGCCTGGCACTGACCGCTCGGTGTCCCCTGTGTCCCCTGAGTGTCCCCTGTCCCCTGTCCCCTCAGGAGAGCCGTGTCCCGTTCGATGTCCGAGCCTATGGCCTGGCACTGACCGCTCGGTGTCCCCTGTGTCCCCTCAGTGTCCCCTGTGTCCCCTCACTGTCCCGTGTCCCCAGGAGAGCCGTGTCCCATTCGATGTCCGAGCCTATGGCCTGGCACTGACCGCTCGGTGTCCCCTGTGTCCCCTCAGTGTCCCTGTCCCCCCAGGAGAGCCGTGTCCCGTTCGATGTCCGAGCCTATGGCCTGGCACTGACCGCTCGGTGTCCCCTGTGTCCCCTCAGTGTCCCCTGTCCCCTGTCCCCTCAGGAGAGCCGTGTCCCGTTCGATGTCCGAGCCTATGGCCTGGCACTGACCGCTCGGTGTCCCCTGTGTCCCCTCAGTGTCCCCTGTCCCCTGTCCCCTCAGGAGAGCCGTGTCCCGTTCGATGTCCGAGCCTATGGCCTGGCACTGACCGCTCGGTGTCCCCTGTGTCCCCTCAGTGTCCCCTGTCCCCTGTCCCCTCAGGAGAGCCGTGTCCCGTTCGATGTCCGAGCCTATGGCCTGGCACTGACCGCTCGGTGTCCGTGCCCCGGCCGCTGGCACTCTCTGGCCAGCCTGGTGGCCGGGCAGCCGCCGTTCGAGGTGTGCCGGTACCTGCTGGCCTCTCTGCAGCTGGTAAGGCTTTGGGGGGGCTCTGGGGGGCTCTGGGGGGGCTCTGGGGGGCTCTGGGGGTCTCCAGGACCCCCCAGGCCACCCCTGGTGACGTCCCCAGGCCAACGACGCCGAGGTGGAGCTGGCTCAGGACGCGGGGCTGGAGGCGGCGCTGGACACGGCGCGGCTGCGGCCGCTCTCGGCCCGCCCGGCCCACGAGCGCTTCCAGAACTTTCTGCTGCCTTCCCAGAGCCAGCCCAGCCCCCAGTGACAGCCCCCTCCCCAAATAAACACCCCCCACACCCCCACCATGGCTGGGTGAAGGAAAAGACTCTTCTGGGGAGGGAGGGAGGGGGATTGTGGGGAGGGGGCTGGGGGTCACTTCTGGAGCCTGAATGGGGACCCCCAGTGTGGGGAGGGGGCTGGGGTCTTCAGGGGGTCTGGGGGGGTCACTTCAGGAGCCTGAACAGGGACCCCCAGTGTGGGGAGGGGTCTGGGGGGGTCATTTCAGGAGCCTGAATGGGGACCCCCAGTGTGGGGAGGGGGCTGGGGGGGTCATTTCAGGAGCCTGAATGGGGACCCCCAGCCATGGGGAACGGTCTGGGGGGGTCACTTCAGGAACCTGAACGGGGACCCCCAGTGTGGGGAGGGGGCTGGGGGGCTGCAGAGGGGCTGGGAGGGGTCTGGGGGTCACTTCAGGAGCCTGAATGGGGACCCCCAGTGTGGGGAGGGGGCTGGGGTCTTCAGGGGGTCTGGGGGGATCACTTCTGGAGCCTGAACAGGGACCCCCAGTGTGGGGAGGGGTCTGGGGTCTTCAGGGGGTCTGGGGGGATCACTTCTGGAGCCTGAATGGGGACCCCCAGTGTGGGGAGGGGTCTGGGGGGGAGTCTGGGGGGGGTCACTTCAGGAGCCTGAACAGGGACCCCCAGTGTGGGGAGGGGTCTGGGGGGGTCATTTCAGGAGCCTGAATGGGGACCCCCAATGTGGGGAGGGGGCTGGGGGTCACTTCAGGAGCCTGAATGGGGACCCCCAGCCATGGGGAGGGGTCTGGGGGCTGCAGGGGGTCTGGGGGGGTCACTTCAGGAGCCTGAACAGGGACCCCCGCCCATGGGGAGGGGTCTGGGGGCTGCAGGGGGTGGGAGGGGCTGGGGGGGGGGGTCTCTCTGCCCATCTGCCCTTTGTCTCCCTTCTTTTGGGGAGGGGTCTGCAGAGCTCCAGGGGTGAGGGGGGGGTCACTTCAGGTACCTGAACAGGGACCCCCACCCGTGGGGAAGGGTCTGGGGGTCTTCAGGGGGTCTGGGGGGGCTGCAGAGGGTGGGAGGGGTCTGGGGGCTGCAGGGGAGGGGTTTCTCTGCCCCCCCACCCTTTGTCTCCCTTCTTTTGGGGAGGGGTCACTTCAGTCACCCACACAGAGCCCCCCCCCCTGCCCATGGGACACTCCTGGGGGTCCCTCCCTGCCAGGTGACACCACAGGGGGGGCACTGGGGGTCCCTGCACCCCCCACAGGACACACCTGGGGGGCTGTAAAGTGTCCCCACCCCCCACAGGACACCCCTGGGGGGCTTCCAGGTGTCCCCACCCCCCAAGTGACACCCCTGGGGGGCTCTCAAGTGTCCCCACTCCCGAAGTGACACCCCTGGGGGGCTCTGGGGGCTCTCAGGTGTCCCCACCCCCCAAGTGACACCCCTGGGGGCTCTGTCCCTCCCCACAGGACACACCTGGGGGGCTCTCAGGTGTCCCCACCCCCCAAGTGACACCCCTGGGGGGCTCTGTCCCTCCCCACAGGACACACCTGGGGGGCTCTCAGGTGTCCCCACCCCCCAAGTGACACCCCTGGGGGGCTCTGTCCCTCCCCACAGGACACACCTGGGGGGCTCTCAGGTGTCCCCATCCCCCAAGTGACACCCCTGGGGAGCTCTCAAGTGTCCCCACTCCCGAAGTGACACCCCTGGGGGGCTCTGGGGGCTCTCAGGGCTCTGTCCCACCCCACAGGACACCCCTGGGGGTCTCAGGTGTCCCCAGCCCCCAAGTGACACCCCTGGGGGGCACTGGGTGCTCTCAGGTGTCCCCACCCCCAAGTGACACCCCTGGGGAGCTCTCAGGTGTCCCCAGCCCCCAAGTGACACCCCTGGGGGGCTCTCAGGTGTCCCCTCCACCCCCCAAGTGACACCTCTGGGGGGCACTGGGGGCTCTCAGGTGTCCCCACCCCCCAAGTGACACCTCTGGGGGGCTCTCAGGTGTCCCCACCCCCACAATCGACTCCCCCACCCCCCCAAATCACCACATCCCCTCTCCAGAGCCGGGGGGTCCCCCCGTTTATTCCCCTCCCTCGGGGGGCAGCGGCTCGTATCCCTCCATGTGCCCCCTGACGCTCCTCGCCACCTCCTGGGCCGTGCGGGATCTCCCGTAACAATCCCGGAAAACCCCGTCGGGATCCACCAGGAAGGTCAGCACCGAGTGATCCACCACGTAATCCCCGTCCTCATCGCGGGGCCCGGCGCTCACGTACACCCCGAAAGCGGCCGCGGCGCCCCGCACCTGCTCGGGGGTGCCGGTGAGCCCCAGCAGGCGCGGGTGGAAATCGCGCAGGTACCGCCCCAGCGCCTCCTCATCGTCACGCTCGGGATCCACCGTGATGAAGAGCGGCTGCAGCTCCGGCAGCCGCGGCTGCTGCTGCTCCAGCAGCTCCAGGGCCGCCCCCAGTTTCTGCAGCTCCTCGGGACACACGTCCGGGCAGTGCGTGAAGCCGAAGTAGAGCAGCAGCCAGCGCCCCTGGAAGTCGCTCGGAAGTCGCCGCGGTGTCCCCGAGGTGTCGCGCAGCTCGAAGTCACCGCGGGCCAGCGCCAGCGCCCGCAGCTGCCGCAGGTGACGGGAGCGCTGCTGGCGCCGCTTCTGCTGCCGCAGGTAAAGCCAGGCTGTCCCCGCTGTCACCAGCACCGCCACCGCCACCAACAGCCGCCAGCGCAGCGGCAAACGGGGGACACCGGGGGACACCGACAGACACCGGGATGGGGACAGGGACGGGGACGGGGATGGGGACAGGAATGGGGATGGGGATGGGGACAGGAATGGGGATGGGGACAGGAATGGGGACACCGACAGACACCGGGATGGGGACAGGGACGGGGATGGGGATGGGGACAGGAATGGGGATGCGGACAGGGACAGGGATGGGGACAGGAATGGGGACACCGACAGACACCGGGATGGGGACAGGAATGGGGATGGGGATGGGGACAGGAATGGGGATGGGGACAGGGACAGGGATGGGGACAGGAATGGGGACACCGACAGACACCGGGATGGGGACAGGAACGGGGATGGGGATGGGGACAGGAATGGGGATGGGGACAGGAATGGGGACACCGACAGACACCGGGACGGGGACAGGGAGGGACACCGGAATGGGGACAGGGATAGACACTGGGACAGGCACGGGGAGGGACACCGGGATGGGGACACCGACAGGAACCGGGAGGGGGACAGGGATGGGGACAAGGACGGGCACCGGGATGGACACAGGGACAGGGATGGGGACAAGGATGGGGACAGGGAGAGACACCGGGACGGGGACAGGGATGGGCACCGGGATGGACACAGGGACAGGGATGGGGACAGGGACGGGGACAGGGATGGGGACACGGAGAGACACCGGGACAGGCACCGGGATGGACACAGGAACAGGGATGGACACAGGGATGGGGACAAGGGGGGACACAGGGATGGGGACAAGGGGGGACACCGGGACAGGTGAGGGAGGGGGCGCAGCGAGCGCAGCATGGCCGGGGGCTGTGAGGAGGAGGAAAGGGGGGGTCAGTGACACCCCCGTGTGTCACCCCCAGGACACCGCGGTGGGTCCTGAGCTCAGTTCTGGGCTCTGAGTGACCACCCTGACCCCCCAGCCCACCCCTCTCCCTGTCCCTGGACCCCAACCCTGTCCCCAAATGTCCCCCACCCTGTACTGTGCTGCTCCTGGACCCCAACCCTGTCCCCCAAATGTCCCCTGTCCCCGACCCTGCTGCTCTTGGACCCCAACCCTGTCCCCCAACCCCTCAGGCCACCCCTCCCTGGACCCCAACCCTGCCCCCAAAATGTCCCCTGTCCCCCCACCCTGCTGCTCTGGGACCCCCACTCTGCTCCCCAAATGTCCCAAATGTCGCCCATGCCATGTCCTGCTGCTCTGGGACCCCCACTCTGTGCCCCAAATGTCCCCTGACCCCTCAGCCCACCCTTCCCCATGTCCCTGGACCCCCACTCTGCCCCCCAAATGTCCCCAATGTCCCCTGTCCCCACCCCGTGTCCTGCTGCCCTTGGTCCCCAGCCCCTCAGCCCGAATCCCCCCCGCCCCCCCCCTGCGGCCCCTGGACCCCCATCCCCGGCCCCGCCATTCCCGGACCCCCCCGAATGTCCCCTGTCCCCTCATCTGTCCCCCCCCGAATGTCCCCTCATCTGTCCCCCCCCGAATGTCCCCTGTCCCCTCATCTGTCCCCTGTCCCCTCATCTGTCCCCCCCGAATGTCCCCTCATCTGTCCCCTCATCTGTCCCCCCCGAATGTCCCCTGTCCCCTCATCTGTCCCCCCCCGAATGTCCCCTGTCCCCTCCCGCTGCACCGGCGCTGTCGCTCCCCGCTGACCTTTGCCCTTTGCCCGGTGACCCCGCGCCGCCTCCGCCGCCGTTCCCGCCCGGAGCACCGGCACCGCTCCCGCCGGAACCGGAAATACCGGGAGGGGGCGTGGCCACGCCGAGAAGGGGCGGGGCTACACGGGGAGGGGGCGGGGCATGGAAATGGAGCAGCCAATGGGGGCGTGGCAATGGTGGGCGTGGTCACAAGGGGCGTGGCCTGCCCTCAGCGCCCTCCCCGCTTCCTCCGCTAGGTGGCGCCAACGCCTCGCGCCGCTCCCTCAGACGGGGGGGGGGGGGCGTGAATCGCGACATGGCCGCGATATCGCCATCGCTGCGGTTTGTCGTGAGTCCTGACATGGCCCCGATATCGCCATCGCTGCGGTTTATTGTGAGTCCCGACATGGCCCCGATATCGCCAACCCTGCACTTTATCGTGAGTCACGATATCTCCATCCCTGTGGTTTATTGTGAGTCCCGATATCGCCATCGCTGCTGTTTATTGTGAGTCCCGATATCGCCAACCCTGCAGTTTATCATGAGTCCTGACAGGGCCCCGATATCACCATCCCTGCAGTTTATTGCGAGTCCTGATATTGCCAACCCTGAGGTTTATCGTGAGGGAGTCCCAATATCGCCATCCCTGTAGTTTATTGTGAGTCCCAATATTGCCATTCCTGTGGTTTATTATGAGTCCTGACATGGTCCCGATATCGCCACCCCTGCGTGTGAAAAACGAGCTTCACATCATTTTTATAGAATTTAAAAGTTTAATAAAATAACAATTAGGAGAAAAAATAAAGTAAAATATACAGATAGGGCCGGGTGTCTCTGCATTCACCTCACTGACAAAGGATTGTCCCTTAAAAACAGAACCCTGCTACAGATCCAGAAATTCTCAATCAGATCCAGAAATTCTCACACATATCCATAAATTCTCAATCAGATCCGTAAATTCTCATCCAGATCCATAAATTCTCATCCAGATCCATAAATTCTCAAACATATCCATAAATTCTCAATCAGATCCATAAATTCTCAAACATATCCATAAATTCTCAATCCGATCCATAAAATCTCACACATATCCATAAATTCTCATCCATATCCATAAATTCTCAATCAGATCCATAAATTCTCAATCAGATCCGTAAATTCTCAATCAGATCCATAAATTCTCACACATATCCATAAATTCTCAATCAGATCCGTAAATTCTCATCCAGATCCATAAATTCTCATCCATATCCATAAATTCTCAATCAGATCCAGAAATTCTCATCCATAGCCATAAATTCTCAATCATATCCATAAATTCTCAACCAGATCCGTAAATTCTCATCCAGATCCATAAATTCTCAAACATATCCATAAATTCTCACACATATCCATAAATTCTCAATCAGATCCATAAATTCTCAATCAGATCCGTAAATTCTCACACATATCCATAAATTCTCAAACATATCCATAAATTCTCATCCATATCCATAAATTCTCAATCAGATCCATAAATTCTCACACATATCCATAAATTCTCAATCAGATCCGTAAATTCTCACACAAATCCATAAATTCTCAATCAGATCCATAAATTCTCACACAAATCCATAAATTCTCAAACATATCCATAAATTCTCACACAGATTCATAAATTCTTCTGAAGATTTTTTATGTTTATTGTTCAGTTTTCTCTTGCCCCCTTCCCAGTAGATCAATCTTCTTGGTGCCATCGAGATTTACATTCCCTGATACCAGAAATGCAATAAATTCCTCCCCCAGAGTTCTGGGCACTGCTGTCTTCACCTGGATAAGAGAATTTACAAATCCAGGAGTTCTCCAGCTGTTTTTTTCCCTCAGGATTTGGTTTATACAAACAAAAGCAGTTTTATTTTAATACTATGCCATAGCCTAACATATCTGTATTATAGCACTATTTCTAAATTTCATCAATAACAGAAAGAAAGAAAACTATATTAATACAACAAAATTTCTCATTCTTATACACATAACATTCATTTGAATATTTGCCAAAAGCCAACAATATAAAATGTATCTATAACGCTGTGGTTTATTGTGAGGGAGTCCCGATATCGCCGTCCCTGTGGTTTATCGTGAGTCCTGATATCGCCATCCCTGTAGTTTCTTGTGAGTCCCGATATCACCATCCCTGTGGTTTATCGTGAGTCACGATATCACCATCCCTGTAGTTTATTGTGAGTCACGATATCACCATCGCTGCAGTTTATCGCGAGTCCTGATATCACCATCGCTGCGGTTTATCGTGAGTGAGTCCCAATATCACCAACCCTGTATTTTATCGCGAGTCCCGATATCACCATCCCTGCAGTTTATTGTGAGTCCCGACAGGGCCCCAATATCGCTATCCCTGTGGTTTATCGCGGGTCCCAATATCACCATCCCTGTGGTTTATCGTGAGTCCCGATATCGCCATCGCTGTGGTTTATCGCGAGTCACGATATCGCTATCCCTGTGGTTTATCACGAGTCCCAATACCACCATCCCTGTAGTTTATTATGAGTCCCAATATCGCCATCCCTGTGGTTTATCACGAGTCCCAATACCACCATCCCTGTAGTTTATTATGAGTCCCGATATCACCATCCCTGTGGTTTCTTGTGAGTCCCAATACCACCATCCCTGTATTTTATTATGAGTCCTGATATCGCCATCCCTGTGGTTTATTGTGAGTCCTGACAGGGCCACGATATCGCCATCGCTGTGGTTTATCGCGAGTCCGATATCACCATTGCTGTGGTTTATCGCGAGTCCCAATACCACCATCCCTGTATTTTATTGTGAATCCTGATATTGCCATCCTTGTGGTTTATTGTGAGTCCCGACAGGCCCGCGATATCGCCATCGCTGTGGTTTATCGCGAGTCCCGATATCACCGTCCCTGTGATCTATCACGACTCCTGACACAGCCCGGGGACGGGGCCCGAGGGCAGGATGGTCTCAGCCACCAGGGCCGGGGGGTCCCGGGGGGGCTCCGGTCCGAGGCACAGCGCAGCCTGCAGCTCCTGCCGTCCCTCCGAGCTCAGACACCCCTCATGGTGCACCCGGAGCCAGGGCTGGCCTGGGGGGGACACGGGGGGCATTGAGGGATCTGATCCCCACAAATACCTTCCCAAATATCCCCCCAGATATCCCATTTATCCCCCAAAATATCCCCCAAATGTCTCCCAAATATCCCCCAAATATCCCCCAAAATATCCCCCCAAATATCCCCAAATATCCCCCAAATATCCCCCAAATATCCCCCAAATATCCCCCGAATATCCCCCAAATATCCCCCAAATATCCCCCCAAATATCCCAAAATATCCCCCAAATATCCCCCAAATATCCCCCCAAATATCCCCCAAATATCCCCCAAATATCCCCCAAATATCCCCAAATATCCCCCCAAATATCCCCCCAAATATCCCCCAAATATCCCAAATATCCCCCAAATATCCCCAAATATCCCCCAAATATCCCAAATATCCCCCAAATATCCCCCAAATATCCCCCAAATATCCCCCCAAATATCCCCCAAATATCCCAAATATCCCCCAAATATCCCAAATATCCCCCAAATATCCCAAATATCCCCCAAATATCCCCCCAAATATCCCCCCAAATATCCCCCAAATATCCCAAATATCCCCCAAATATCCCCCAAATATCCCCCAAATATCCCAAATATCCCCCAAATATCCCCAAATATCCCCCAAATATCCCCCCAAATATCCCCCAAATATCCCAAATATCCCCAAATATCCCAAACATCCCCCAAATATCCCCAAATATCCCCAAATATCCCCCAAATATCCCCCAAATATACCCCAAATATCCCAAATATCCCCCAAATATCCCCCAAATATCCCCAAATATCCCCAAATATCCCCCAAATATCCACCAAATATCCCAAATATCCCCCAAATATCCCCAAATATCCCCCAAATATCCCAAATATCCCAAATATCCCCCCAAACATCCCCCAAATATCCCCAAATATCCCCAAATATCCCACAAATATCCCCCAAATATCCCCCAAATATCCCCCAAATATCCCCCCAAATATCCCCCCAAATATCCCCCAAATATCCCCCAAATATCCCAAACATCCCCCAAATATCCCCCAAATATCCCATTTATCCCCCAAATATCCCCCCAAATATCCCCCAGATATCCCCCAAATATCCCAAATATCCCCCCAAATATCCCCCCAAATATCCCCAAATATCCCCAAATATCCCCCCAAATATCCCCCAAATATCCCCAAATATCCCCCAAATATCCCCCAAATATCCCCCCAAATATCCCCCAAATATCCCCAAATATCCCCCCAAATATCCCCCAAATATCCCAAATATCCCCCAAATATCCCCCAAATATCCCCCAAATATCCCAAATATCCCCCAAATATCCCCCCCAAATAA
>NW_026709026.1:0-69205 GCF_030490865.1 Poecile atricapillus | reverse complement strand
TCTTCTCTTCTCTTCTCTTCTCTTCTCTTCTCTTCTCTTCTCTTCTCTTCTCTTCTCTCTCTTCTCTTCTCTTCTCTTCTCTTCTCTTCTCTTCTCTTCTCTTCTCTTCTCTTCTCTTCTCTTCTCTTCTCTTCTCTCTCTTCTCTTCTCTTCTCTTCTCTTCTCTTCTCTTCTCTTCTCTTCTCTCTCTTCTCTCTCTTCTCTTCTCTTCTCTCTCTTCTCTTCTCTTCTCTTCTCTTCTCTTCTCTTCCTCTTCTCTTCTCTTCTCTTTCATGCAGTAGAAGGATCAAATAAGGAAGTCTACCCTCTGTCTTGCTCTTCTTCCCCCTGGGAAGGATAGGGGGAGGAGATAATCTCTTGTGTGTTTGGGAAGAGACACCAGATGCCCATGAGGACCAAAAAAGAGCAGCTGTTTAGAGCTGATCACCCTATGGCTGTGAAAAGCCCGTGGCTTTTCTACTTGAGGGGACTCCTGGTCAGTTACAAAGTCAATTTACCCCTACAACTTCCCTTCAAAGGCTTCAGGAGGCATGAAAGACCAGTTAAGCTCAAAAACTGAGTTTTCTATGAGCTGATATAAGTCAAGGCAAATTTTGTAACTGCAGAAAACTGAGGCTGAATCCAGACTCTGACAGGTTTGTACACACACTTAATGTGCTTACTTGGTCCGTGGGGCATGGGTCCTCACTTCCAAATTTCGCTCCTGCTGTTTCACCAACTCCTGGGTTACAGCAAATGTTATACAATGTCCTTTTGCTCCCCAAAATTATTTTTCTTTCCTTTACTTCAGGAACCTGTGCATCTTCTGTTCCATGCATTTTTCTAATCCAATTATACCACAGTTTTCCAGCTCCCTAGATTTCTTATTTCTGCTTTCTTTTCCTAGCAGTCTTCCAGCTCTGTCTTGGGAAGCCTCCTCCCTGCCAAGCAGGCTCATTTGCTCCCAAGAGAGCAAAATTCACTTCCCCTCACTGTGTCCACTTAATGAATTATATCTGTTTTCAACATGGTGTATAACAGGAAAAACCCATGAATAACTTATATACTTCTACTATTTTTGGTGTTTTAAGAAGGGTATACCTGGATGAATATACGGTGTTCAATGTAGACACGCTGCAACATTTTGTAAGAGCACCTTAACCTTTATACCTTGTTGAAAAAGCTTGTTTAAGAAAAAGAAATGCTAGTATTTTTTCATACAGCCCTAAATAAATCAAAATCCTAGCCTATTCTGGGTTTCTAAAACTACTATGCTATAAACACAACAATGTTAAATACAGCCAAATCACCACATGTGAATTTGCATGCATATCTGTGAGGAAAAATGTGGTGTATGTCATATCCACATATATACATTTAAATTATTTCAGGAATCAAGCTGTAGGACTTTTTATTATAACCTATTGCAAATATGAATTCAGTTGTAACTAGATGTGTAGGAGGTTCAAAACAAAGACTAGGACAAGTGGAATGGGAAAAAATTTAGGGTGTGTGAAGCCTGTTATCGACTTCTGTGCCCCATGTTCTGCATGAGGCTGACTAACATGACAGGTTTGCATAATTACCAGGGTCTGTAAGCATCTGTGAGCATACAAACCCTATGGGATTCTGGTCACACAGAGGCTGCAAACCTGATGCTTTGTGTATCTCTGCCGTGTTTGGGAATCATCCAGGCAGGATCACTTCATGGCTCATATCACATTAGACCTCGCTTCCTCAAACAGCTCCTGCTGCATCTCTGTCTGCTCTAGTCATGTGGGAAAATGCAGCCCACAGCCACACAGGCCCCTTGAAATCAGGCACTGTATCATGCCATGTAGCTTGCTTTGGTTTCTAACCTAATCTCTGTATTCTCTCTTCTTCCTTCCTTATTCCGTGATTAACCTTGGCCATGAGAATGATTCAGAATGAAAATGCAAAGCAGAGCAAAATCTTTTTTCTGCCTTCTGAAATTCTCAGGTAATTTCACAGACAAAGTCTTTCTCACCTTAATCTGTGCTCCACTCTAGAAGTGTTTGCTGGTGAAGTGGCTGAGTTTCCTCACACACCACCCAGTTTTGCCAGGGCAGTGATGTTTGTGAGGTGACACATATGAGGGACGGGGGCTGGGCACCACAAATAGTTGGCATTGCTGGTGCTGCCTGTCCTTGCAGATGTCTTTCCTGTGGAGGGACTATGTGCAGGCTTCCTTGTTCTGTAATCATGTGTAGTATCTGGGCCTAAAGACAGAGAAGTCAGAGAAACTCACTAGTTAAATTATTTTTGCTACTAACCTGTTTTAGTATGCTTTATTTTCATTTATCTTACTTATAGAACAACAATTTTATATAGCTGTGCCACTTTGCAAGAACATTGTAGTCATTATACCTTTTGTTAGAGTGCATCTCCAGCAGTGAGGGGGGTCACATAATCCTTTTTCCTGCCCTAAAAATCTGGCTATTGAAAAAGCAGTGTGCCATGAAACAAATTAGTCGCCTGGTAAAAAGCAACTTTTTGTCCTTTTTCATTGGGTGCCTACCTGTTGAAATGGTGCTTTCAGTTTTATTTATATAAACATGTTCAGGAAATGAAAATGTATTGGCCAAAGATATGAATTTAAAGTAGCTTTGGTTTACTAAATTAGATTCCATTATTTTATTCTAATCCACAATTAAAGTCGCTTGAATTAAATTTAATTTATCTCAATGTCAATTTAAAATATAGAATACAAAGTAATTTTGAATAACAAAACCCAGAGATTTTAAAATACTTTTCATGTCACCCACAGATGCATCTACAAGGAATTTTAGTGCAGAGTTATGACAAGGTCTGGATGTATGGAATGAGATGCTGTTTGGGTTGATCAGGTGCACACCCAGAAGGCACAGTGTAACAAAAGCAAAATGAAGCTGCTGGCACATCTGGCTGGAAAACCTCACAAATCCCACCCAACCTGAGCACCTGAGTTTTCTTTGGTAGCAAGAGAGGAGGCTGGAGGGTAAGGCACAGAGCTGACCTCAGAGTTTCACTCCTGCTCAGGTTCAGCAGCAGCCTCTGCAGCACTGCTTCCTGTTCAGTGAAACACAGGCCATGGTGTCTTTGCGAGGAGCCCTGTGCCCTTAAGGGTCTGGATGGACTAAATATAAATAAGTAAATCAGGTCTTTTCTTTAGCAACACAGAGAGCTAGAAACTTAACCTGAAGGCTGGTGATTGCGAGCTGTGTCTCTGCCCTGCGCTGACAGGACAAGGGTGTTACGGGAACTCATAAATCACCAAAGTCTCTGTACCATCAATTTACAGCCTGAGATGAGTATTGATATTTTTACTGCCAAAACTGAGGGTTGCTAGAGCTTGACAGCACACAAAGGCAGATTTTTGCCTTAGTGGTTATTATAAAGTGCTTGGATAATAGCTTCAAGAGAGATATCCCTAATTTAGTAAGACCGAGTTGTGGAGACCTTGATTCTCTGAGAGGCACAGTCTTGTTGCCATTCCCATCACCACTTCTATAACTGGGAATTTATAATGATTCAGCTTTTGAACATAATTTAGCCAGACAAACCCCACACAGATTTCCAGCTGAGGAGGAAATATTTTTGACAAAATGCAAAGTTCTAGAAATATTGCATCATTATTGTGGAGCAGAGGTCTTTCTTTGGACAGCACCCGGAGTTCCTTCTGCACTGCCCTCAAGCTTTGTCACACAGAGAGAATGTAAAACATAGTGTGGATTCAGGCCTTTGTAAAAGCCACAAGCCACCTTTTTAGTTAAAAGGAAAAACATAAGTGTGCTGAGAAAGTCTCCTACTGGAGCAGCAGCTGATGATGCCAGATGACTTCATTGCTGCTACAGATTTAAATCAATTCCCTGCTGGTTTACTGGTATTTATACTACTGCTTTAGGTGGTAGAGCTGTATTGACCCAGAGTCTGAAAAAAAAATTAAAAAATCATCCTCCAAACTATCATAGTTATCACAAAATAAAAACAAAATTGCTAAACAGGAGGCTGAGATTTCACATGGAGCTGCTCTTGAATATGGATGAAGCAAAACAGGAGCAGATAGGAACTTCTTTGTGAAGTATTTTAGAACCAGAATAGTTTCTAAGTTTCTCAGTTAATTATACTTAATTTTCAACTATAGATAATACTTGTCTCCTATTCCTAGGTAAGGGCTTAATTTCCAAGCCATTTGTTTTCTCATGATGCATATTAACTGAAAATATATTACTGTGTGCAGAGACAATTAAGACAAAGACCACTCCAATACAGTTCAGAATCAGACCAGCCTCTCAGTAAAGGTCAACAATTTTGCTTTGACTGTGTTGCATTAACAGGGAAGGCCATCTTAGGATTCAGTCCTATTCAGCATGGGGCTAAAATTTAAGTATGAGAAATCCATACAATGCTTCCTTTAACATCATATCCATATTTCCAGCATCCTGTAATCAGCAGCTGAGCTCTGAGGAGCAGGTACTGCCTGAGTGCACTTCTCTGGGTTAATAGTTGATGCACAGTGTGTTTCCAAGGCCTCTTCATTAAAGGGTCTTGCTAACTTATAGCCTTTTCCAGTGTTATTTAGAGATTGTGAAGAAATCTTCCTAAGATTGTTTCACTAATCCAGTTTACAGCACAGTCTCAAAACAGTCACATTAGCACAGATGCAGAGGCAGTGAACTGTGCCATAGGTGCAATAATAAATAAATAAAATACTAAATAAAATCATAAAAAGCAGGAACTTCTAAAACCAACTTTGCTGCGAGAGAAAATACAGCTTGGATTTGTGTCCTGATTTTTCCATCAGGTTTATTATTTTTCACCTCTGTTGTCTGAACTGTCCTATAACTGTACATTCACCTTTTCAGAGAATAATCCACACTAATTACATGTGTTGTTTTTCTGTCTGGGCTTCAGAAGAAACAATGTATTTCAATAATTGGTAGAAATTGAATTGTAATTTAATAGAAAGCCAAGCGGTCTCTCAGTGCATCCCACTGTGTGATTTATGTTCTGTAAGGAATTCCTTCATGTTTGTCATAGAGAAAGCAAAGTTTAGACTTTTGCTCTTCCTTGCAGAAGGAAGGGAAAGTGTAAACAAAGGAAATCAATTATAAATGTTGCATTAATAAGGGTGAAAATTGACTATATCTGTCATTGGGAAAAGCCCTGGCTCAATTCCCAAGGGACCGACTGCCTCTCAACAGTTTTGGCTTAGCAAAGGCGTTTGAGCAGGCTATTCTTGATCAGATAAAGAGAAGCAGTGCTGGCAGTTCACACACTGTGCAGGCTTGAAATCTCTGCAGTGTGCTCCCTAGCTGGGTCCAGATGCACTGATTCTCCAGGAACAGTGAAGGACATATTTATTTGATCAAGCTTTTGGAGAAAGCTGTGGGTGTATTCCCAGAATGATGAATGGAAGAGATGATAGTAAGAATGACAATTATTTCAATAACACTGAGACTTGTTTTCCTTTTGTTTCACTGTTACTCCTGAAATACTAATTATAAGCTAGGACATTAAATTGCATTTATACTAATGTAAATAAGTAATCATATAAATCTGAGCAGTCTTATTCCCCAGTAAGCACATATGGTGGGAGGGCATGTTTAAAAGCACAGAACCAAATCATTAATAAATACAGACCCATTGCTTAAACATACAACACCCTTTAGGGAATCTCATACTCCCTCAACAACAGCAGAAATGGTACATTCTTCTAGCCAAACAGTGACTTCCATATGGCATTAATGTGACCAGCTGAAGCTGGAGGTAGGGATTGCTACTCGTGGTGAATGTTGTGCATATTATGTGTAAAGTTTCAGAGTATAAAGGCCAAAATTGGTCCTGTCACCCTGAGATGCACATCTTTAACCTAACTTAAACCACATAAATATATAGCAAATACCATGGGTTGTACTTGGTATTTCTCTGATTAACTCTTTTCAAATTAATTCCATGTGTGGACTTTTATATTTCTGGAGTTCCTGGTTCCAGTTTAACCAAAGCATCCCAATTGCTTTCCAGGATAAAAAGGCCACAGCTGGTGTTATCTAGCAATAGCTATTTCATGATGGCTTAATGAAAAGCATAAGCGGGCCCTAGACATGTGTTTACAACAGAACCTATTAATTTCCACACAAGCTGAAGGTACTCTATGATTTTGCAGGAAGAGAGAGCTGCTCAGAAAACAGAGCCCTAGGACTTGTGATTCTAAATCACTGATAAGAAGGTTTTCTATTATGTTTTAAAATTCCTAAGCCAAGCCAGACAAAGTGCTAAATATTAGTTTTTGAACAAAAAATAAAGAAATAATGAAAAGCTGTTCTTCTCTTACAGACTATAATTTCATTGCTCCAAATACAAATAATCTCTCCATTCATCAGGGACAAAATAACATCAACAGTTCCTGCATCTCTCTGCTGTTTTTTCCCTTTCTTTTTTTTTTTTTTTTCCTGTCTTTAGGGAAAAATATACCTAGGTATATTCAGCCTCCTGAATATATCCCTGCAGGCACGGTGTTCAGCTGCCTGGTGTGGGAATCCACCCTCGGAGAGCTACCCTGAGGCCATCACCTAACAAGAGGCACCGCTGCTGGATGGGATGCCATGTGCCATTTCCTTGCCAGTTCCAGCCCCTCCACCTGCCTACCTGGGGTGCCAAGAGCACTGAAACAACTGCTCCTCAACCACCTGGTTAAATGTTTTGGGGTTTTTTCATGGTTTATTTTTAACACAGATCAGTTCACTGATCTCATTTTCCATGTGGCCTCAGGGGGTGCCTTGGGAAGAAACAGTTGTGCCAAAACAAACGGTGTGAGATGAGAACAAGTGGCTGAAGGTCAGGAGTGCTGAGCTGGCGTTGTCCCGAGGAGCAGTGCAGCCAGGGCACTGCTCCCGTGGCAGGCACAGAGACCTGAGTGCCTTTGGATCCCTGGGGGAACTCTGTGCCAACCAGGGGCTACAGCCACCAGCAGATGAAGGCTGCTGCAGAAGGATGGTTTGAGTCTTCTGGAGTCTCCGACATCACATATAACACAAATATGTGTTATCACAAATAACGCATCAGTTGTGGCACTTGCATAGAACAGGGTAGTTCAGACTTGTGTATAGTCATTGCTCTTCTTTAGCACTTTCCTTTTTTACCTATATGTTGTGAAGACAGAAACAATGGGGCCCTTCAAACACAAGAAGTGTTCTTTTAATACCCCAGTTAGATATCTTCAAAAGGTAACTGAGCTGGGTCACCTGCACTGTACTTTGAGCACTATTTAACTCTGCTTTTATTAGTTTATCATTATTTTCCTAAATTTCATTAAGAGCCTGAGGCTGGAAAAGTGCACAAGAAATAAAAACAAGCTCTACCTTCCTGTCAGCTGCTAGCAGTCTTTCAAGCAGTTAATCAGAATGCTCTCTGAGAATAAGAGAAATTATATAGTGAATAAGTCCTGCTTGGTCAGGTTTATTACTTAGTTTACCATCCTTGCTTCCTTGAGAAGATGGTTTCTGAGGCTGTATAAGAAGGTCAAGCCCCTTCTGACCTTAGGGTCATCAGTTGGATCATAAGATCAGTAGAAATTCTGGGACACAGCTGTAGAGGTATGTGAGTGCATTATATTTTAAAAATTAGATCATGACAAGGTAGTCATATATTTTGTTGAAATCAGAACCAAGAAGCTTACAGATAGTATTGAGTAAATAAATCCCATTTTATTTTTAAGGAATTATTAAAGGGATTTTATAAAATAATCTTCTTATCTTTAAACCACTGGAAATGGAACAGTAAGCATAAACCTATCTGGAATATTAGGAGCTTTGAACATAGATGTTTGGTTCTTTATCTAAAGAGTCCTACTCTGCATATGAATAATATGCTAATTATGAACCACTTGCTAACTTGTAAATCTGCAATAACACACTTGCTTCACTACATGCAACAGAGCTCTATAAATAAGCAGGTGAATTTTACTTTTCCTTTTACAAGGTATCAGTGTCACTAATAGCAAGCTGTGCATTCTCGATTAGTGGTTATGTTGCTGAGATTAAGTTACTTCTGGTGCTTTAAAAATAGCCTTGACTATTCCTCGTCTCAGAATTGCCTGGCACAAATATTTCACAGGAGTGATGCCTGTGTCACACAATACTGTAGTGACATTATTGGATTAAAGACAGTCAGCAAGAAGAGTCCAAAGCACTTCCCAAGATAAGTTTCTCAGGAAAAGTGCTTTCTACAGAAGACCTATGCTCCTAGGAGAGAGTAATCCACCATCTACTGAGAATAACAGCAGCCTTACCATGATATTAGATAGAAAGCAGGGTAGAAAAGCTCTTTGGCAGAAAAACCTCTTAGGACAGCATGTAGCACAGTAGTTGGATTGAAATAAGGCTATCCAACTTGACAGTTTTTCTGAAACTTGTTCAATTTTGTTAATGGTATAACAATGCTGGAGAAGAATTGAGTAGGTAAACTGACAGGCTGTTTTCATCTCTGGGTGCTATTTACAAAACTTACACCATGCAATTCTACCACTGTGTGCTCCTTCTGACAAGCAGTGGGGACAGTGTCATGTTGGCTTTTAGTGAACAGAAAATTCAGCATAACCTCCAGATATTGTGCCACTGAATATGTTCGTGCTACACCTATGTCTTGAATATCTTGTGTGGTTCTGATTCCCCACTCTTCTCAATCTCATTAAATGATCTGTTAAGAGGAGAAAAGATACAGAGAGGGGCTGATGGATGTACTTATCTACCTGTGCCATTCTGTTAATCTTACCAACTGAAAACCAGTGGTAATCTAGAATCAAAGTCAACGTATTTGATTTCCCTTTTTTTCAGAAAATTGACAGAAATGTTCTGTTCTCTCTCAGAAATGACTGAAAAGGGTGTGGTAGAGAGCTGTTAAATAATGACCTTTCTGAAGATGAATAAGGAGGATTTGCAACATTTCATAAGCCAAAACCTAGAATTAAATTCCTAGAAACATATTTAAATATCAAAGGGAATTATTTTTTTCACACAGTCTATAGCTAAATTGAGTCACCTTTTGGCACAAAGGAGTTGCAAGGTAAAAAGCTGTGAATGAGACTTAAGAGCAATTATAGCAAGGATATTAGATTATATGAATTCTCAATCTAATCCCAAACTGCTGATTTTATATTCCTGTGACTTGTACCTCAATAGTAGAAGCTACTGCTGTGTATAACTTGAAGAGAGCATACTCATACATTCAGTGCTACTGGAGCACATATACTGTATTACAACTCAATTTCTGCTATCCAGATATTGGTTGTAGTATTTTGGTATTTAAGAAAGGAATAGACTATTGAAGTAAAATTTATACAATTGTTTTTTAATTATTATAAGATATAAGTACATTGAAATGTATTGGTCGCTAAATAAAATCATTATTAACATGAGTCTATACACAGACCATCACTATAACATAAAAGCAGTTTCCAAAACACATACAAATTGTTTTAATAAAGGTACATATTTTTGCTAGCCCATCAATTATATTCTGGGTCCTGCTCATTTACACTTGTACATTTGAAATTCAAATGGAACTGTAGTAGGAAAACACCTCTGAAGCTGCTTTTAACTAGAAGCCCTGAGAAATTCTTGCTGATGCCCAGCAGGAGGTTTTCATTCAGCCCCTGGAGCAGAACCTCATTTTCCCCTTGAAGACTGCCAGGGCTTTTTCTTCAATATGGAGGCTCAGGGCTCGCTTTTAAGTAATGAATGAGAACTGCTGGGCAAGGCATAAAAGCTTCCACATTGAAAAAACATCCAGTTCATGTTACTGTCCCTAGGTGTGCATGCCTTTATGTGCCTAGTAGACAATAAATAATCCCTTGTGGCTGAAAAATACCCAGCTACTTGATACAAAAAATGTAATCAAAATTATGTTTTTACTTTTTAGGTGTCAGACTGTCATGAACGAAGACTATAGCACAATGTAATATACATTTTGTGTCAATGCTTAATCTCCCTTTACTGTGCTGCCTGTACTTTAATCACCAATCTGTCGTGTTTAACCGGGGCCCACTGGACAGATGCCGGCAGTGCAGGTGCACAGCAACTTGTCCCTGCCCTTTCCCTGTGTCCCTGCCCTTTCCCTGTGTCCCTGGCACCTGCAGTCCTGCTCCAGGCTGAAGCAGCATCCCAGCTGTGCCAAGGGCTCCCAGGCCCCAGCACCGTGCCCTACTCCCCGAGTGTCTCCCCGTGATGCTCTGTGCTGGGAGGGTGCAGCCCCTGCTGCAGTGGGGCAGAAGGCTGTGTGCCCATCACGGCAGTGACTGCCTGCTGCTCCCCTGGTGTGCTGTGACACGGCAGTCCCTTGCCTGTGAGAGCCCCTGGTGCTGGCCTGGCCCCCACACTGTGCCAGGGTGGCAGCCCTGGGCAAGCAGCCCCTGCAGGTGCCCTTGGAGAGCTGGCTCTAAGCAAGACCCACGTCTGTTTCACTGCATTTAATAAGTCTGCTGGAGACTGCCCACTGACAATTAAATGGTTTGTCTTCAGGAAATTGGAGCTGTAGAGACCCTGACTTCTTGGGTTTCAGATGCTATTTGACGCTTCAGGGTGTCTTTGTCCAAAAAGGTGGGTCCTAGGCAGCACCTGTGGCTCTTCAGGGTCTTCCACTCCAGGAAATTGATCTGAGTGAAAACATGCAGGTCTTTTCCTAGAGTTACTTTTTCTATGATTCATAGAGTAATTCTATTGAGATTTTGTTTTTTTTGGTGCTGGCAAAAGATATGGAACAAAGGAGCCCCAAACAAAAATCTGTTTGGCATGCCTGTCAGAGATGCCTTGATTTCTGCCAATCCTCCAGCTGCTGGTTCCATCTGTTGTCTCCTGATTTTTTTATCACTTGCAACCACCTTAGGGCACAAGCCACTTCTGTGTGTGCGAATCCAAAGGGACTGGTATGACACAATACAAATCCTCAATGCTTCAGCAATACTACATATAATATTAAAAATGCTCAGCAAGAGATTTCCAGCCACATCTCAAAGAAACTCTTCTAATCAATGAATAATCAAGCGTTCCTTACACTCTAGTTAAACATATGTGGCAGCTCTGGCTTTTGTACTGAAGTGTCTCTATTGTTACCTTAATAGTTTTCTTTTTCCCAAACATCCCTACAGGGCAGTTTCAGAGCATTTGATTGGCAGTGCCTGTCTGTGCATGCCCACTGGTACATGCTGATCTTCTGAGTAAGAAATGAGCTGGTGGACAATGACTTTGAATCACCAAGGGTTACTTGTTCATCAACATTTCACTGTTGTCTTCTCTTGACCCTACAGCTGCTCCTCCCAGTGTGACTTGCCTCAGTCTCTCTTCCTCTTCCCAGTCTGGTTTCCCATTTTCATTCCTCCTCCCTTTCCCACAAGCCAGATTTTTTCATGCTTTGTCATGCAGGGCTGGGAGTGCACCCAGCCTCTGCCAGGCACATCCAGGGCTTGGTCACAGCCTCCTGTTGTCATCTGCAATGCTGTTCTGGGCTACCTTGCAACTGTGAGACAGCACACACAGGTAGGCTCGAAAGCTGGCTTCATCCTCCAGCCCATGCCTTCATGAAAAAGTGTAGCCATTGAAAATAGCAGTGCAGTTGAAGAGATGTCATATTTACACAAGCGATGCCATGCTTGTTTGGTGTGCTTATGTTGCTACTGATTTTCATACAAGAAGTGGGGGATAGCCTTTAGTTTTGTTGTCTGCATTTATGCTATGCAAACTTCTTCCACAATTGATGGTGGTCCACAGTTCCCAAAGTAAAAGACCACCCTTCTAGTTGGCATGCTTGTACTCTGTGTAGAAAAAGCCTAATAAATCTCAGAAAGATAGAAGATGGGAAAATACAGCTGCTGTGTCATTGTACTGCAGATTAAATCACATTTATTATTTTCAGCAGCAACAAGAACAGCAAAGTCAGTGAAAAACATTGCAGAAGTACATGCAGTTTCGAGGCAGCCACATGGTAGACAAAAAGGCTTCCCCAAGCCTAACAAATATGCTGTCTTGTTGGGGAGGTCTGTTTCAGAGATGGAGGGAGATATGAGGCAGCAAACGCTCTGCATTTTCTATCTGTGTAGGCTTGGTTGCTCATTTTATTTTAAAATAGCTTCAAAATGAGCAATATATGTCTCCCACCTAGGTGAATAGTTTTGTTTCAGTCCAGAGTGTGGTATCTCAATTTCAGCTGCAAAGATTTTGGCTCAAGATGCCAGGCCCTGGACTAGAACAGCTGAGATGTGGACATGTGCTCTTCTGCCATCCCTGCTGAGGAGAGGGGGAGGTCAGGAAATCAAATGCTGGGATTAGTAACACAATACACCACAGTAGGAAAATGCACCAGGGCTTAGTGGTTGGATCCTGAACATTCTGAGAGCATATTCAAAGTCTTTTGCTTTGGTGTGGGGTTTGAGGCTTTTTAAAATTGGTTTGATTCCTTGGGGTTTTTTTATTCCTTTTTTCAGTGGACTGAGCTCCTCTATGGATTTCACTCCAGGGAGCTGTGGAAGAGCTGGTCTGTTCTCCATGGGAGAACTGCAGGACGATGTAACAAGGACTAACAGAACTCTGAAGTAGATGACCTGCAGCCACATTAATTATTGATCATGTTAGCAGTTGATGAGTTATGCTAAATTGATCTGTGGCAAGATAATATGAATTAAAAGCTGCTTAAATATTTAGTTTGGGGCTCTTTCTATATGGCAGGAATTTGAATGAAAAGCTACACAGGAGTCATGGCTGGAATCAACTTTTCAGTAAAGACAAGCTGTCAGAATAAAAGGTACTATCTAAATGTAAATAATGATTTCTTAGAGGAGGAATCTCTTGCAGGTAAACATTTTAATGGAGGACTGGAAATCCTTCCTCACAAAATTCTCTAAAGGTAGGATGATAGATTAAGATTTTCTTGTTATTAATTTAATTCCTCCATATTTCACTTTAATTAAATTCTGCTGCATCTGAGGTAGTGCACAAAGCATTGTAGGGAAAAAGAGAGACTAAATGCCTGTAGGAAGTGAGGAGGACTATTAGCTGAAACTCCATATGTTTGTTGCAGCACTGCAATGCTGTACAGCTGGAGCACAGCTTGAGTGAAATGAATCCGTAGATGACTGGTGAGAGGAAGTAAGGGGGCTAATTCTGTCATTGGATACATACATGTGTGTGTGTGTATATATGTATCAGGCAAAATAATTTGCTGATGACTCTGCACAGGGGCTTGTAACAGAAGGGAGCCCATGCCCTGAGCTAAAGTGCCTTTGCCAGTGAGGTAAGTCTCACTGAAGAAAAAGGTTGGCATCACTCCCCCTAAAGAAGAGCTGATCAGATGCCCATCAGCATGCTCAGATCCTACTGCATTGCCCCACAATTTTGAAAGACTTTATGATGTTAATAGTTTTGAAGGCTGACATGCATTCTTGGTTGGTTTAGGTGCTGCAGTTCCAAATAAATCCTTCCCTGTCTTCTCCTAGCCTTTCTACAAAGAAACATCCTTAATGTAAAGCAGTCTTGGTCCTGAAGTAGAAATGTGTTTTATTATACCAGTTTAGTGCAAACAGGCTTGAGTTATCTTTAGTGAGGAGGCTCCTGCCTACTGTAGTTTCTTCCTTACAGTTCGTCTGACTTCATTCCTTCGTGTACCAGAGAGCGCTTTGGCATTCAAGGGTATTTGTCTTATTTTTTTCTCACCCTTCACAAAAGCTGTCCTCTGCTTAACATGCACATTTTTTCCTTCGGAGCCATTTTCCTCTGTAGGCTCTCTGAGCTGGCCAGCTGCCAAACAGTAGGGTGAGCTGCATGAAAAAGCCTTGATCATTGACAGGCTGTCTTACAATTTCTTTCTTGTATTCAAGATGCAGATGGATGTTATTAGAAAGGTTTTTACTTCGAAGTGCGCGGCTTGTCCACATGGCTGAGATTAGTGCTCAATACTCATATAATGCTTTTCATCCTCAAAAGGGCTTTACAAGCTCCAGCCCCCAAAACACCCCCACAAGGTAGGTGCATGAGTTTTGTTATATGCTTTACAACAAGGAGGGACACATGTTAGTAACTTGTTCAAAGATGTATAGAACAGCAAGCATTATAAAGAAAGGAATTATTTACACTTTTCCTAATGTTCTTCTGTGAAGTGTGCTATGAAAAAAACAAATTAAAAGACTTCACCATGGCAACATGTCATCCCCCATGAAAGAAGTGATTAGTGACATCAAAAATTAAAATGTATCTCAGGTTATAGTACTACTAGATAAAAATGCAACCTTTCTAAAATTTGTGAGGCCAAATATGCTACTGCACTAAGCTTCAATTAATACAGCAGAACTGGAGCCTACAGGGATCGTCAAAGAGACTCAAATTTGATAGAAGATTTGGAGCACTTGCCTCAAACCATACTTCAAAACAGAGGGAAATGATTATAGGAAGAATGATGAAAAATGCCTTCTCGGTTTAAAGGACAGTACATGATTATTTTTTTCCTCTGCTTTAGCTGCATGATTATAATTAAAACACTCCAGTAACCTGAACAGTCACAGTATGAGCTCCCTTCCACTGAAAATCCTCGTGAGGAGGCTGAAATAAGCTGTAGCCATAAAAGATGTCTTTATAATGATGTATTTGCACTGAGCTTCTACTGGCATGACTACACTGGCATGCTTGACCTTGCACAGACAAGCCAGTGGAAGTGTCCAGTGTTGACCAGCGCACATGACCTGGCCAGGACCACTCTGGGATGTGATTTCTAAACTAGGTTGGCAAGACCTTGAAGGCTGTCTGATAATCATCATTTAAGGTCTTTGTAACCCCAGTGGGCCTTAGGGCCTACATAGGCAGCTGGAAAAATTGGCTTGGAAAACAGGAGCCAACTTGGCCCCATAAGGAATAGTTGATAAAGCTGTGAGATGGTGAGGCACTTCAGAATAAACCAGCAGGGCCAAGCTGGGGGAGTCTACAGGCAGAAGGGTTTGCTCCACAGACACACACCCACTTTATGCTTTCTGGCTAAATAGGTTGCAAATAGCCTGTCTAGCCCAAGTCCTGAGGAGGGTAAAGCTTGACAGGCTAAAGCAAGTGTATATTTTAATTCTGTTCATCTTCGCTATTTTTTGACACAGCTTTGTTTTCTTTCAGATTATGTTTTTTTCCCCCACTGAGTGAATACTTGCATAGTTTTGTTGATTGAATGAAGGACTGCAGCATCTCAGGAAAGATGTAACTGAACTCTGGTGTGTCAGGTAGGACTGCATGGTTGGTGCTGCATACATTAGGGTGAAAGATTGGAATGGTATAAACTACTCATGCTTTTTTAACCCCAAAAAAATTTCTTATTTTTTTTCCAGAATACTTGGACATTCCATCTTATCTCCCTCTTGTTTCCAGGAAAGGTATCAGGCCCAAAAAGTACTCTGGAGAAAAGGGAAAAGTTTGATGGTTTGATGACTACTACACAGTGTTTCAGGTAAATTCAGGGAAATGATGGGCACGTAAATTAATGAAGTATTTCTTAAGGGAAATTGCAAGTGGAACAAGTTACCACATTTTTATGGTTCCTACATCCTTAGCCTTTAATGCCAGCTACACTATTTCACCTTATAATTGTGCAAGTAAGTACATCTAGGCCAATTAAGTATTTTCAGTTGCCTTAAAAAGAGTTGCAAATGTCCACTAGAAGATGGAGATACCATATAATTTAACCTAAATCATTTAGGTTTAGGGTTAAGAGATGCTTTTTCAGGGCCATGATTTACCTGTATGGTTTTGAAGAAAAGACATACATGTGCTCATACCATGAGGTATTTTAGGGAACAACTCAAAGCTCTATATTGCTTTGGATATCTTCAGTACTTTTATTTCTCTTTAAAATTTACTAAAACAAAGGTCTGCAAGCACTGCAGAATTGGTCCAGTCCACCGTAGTCCAATTTTTCTCAAATGCTATCACATCTTCATTCACCTACAAATTCCTTTCTCATTTTCCACAAAATTAGCCTTGGAATCTTCAGGCTTGAGGCTCCCACAAAGTGAAATGCAACTCAATTCCCACATGCACAGATCTTTTAAGATCTAACCACAGTAGTAAAATACTTCCCCTAACTTCAGTATTGGTCTCCAAATTCAAATGAACTGAATAGCTGTAGCATTATTGATGGTTTAAGAAAAAAAAAATAATTAAGAATTTTTTGCTTGAAAGGCCTCTCTTTGCACTTTGAAGATCTGCTGATATGTGTTTTTAATTGATTGTATTTACATTGACCAGGAGTATCAACCCACTATCTGGGTCAGAGATTCACACATAAGGTGAGAGGGACCCTCACCGAGAGTATATTAGTGATGAGTGTGGGTTAAGGATTGCAGGTACTTCAAATAAAACTTCAGAAAGTCTGTTTGAAAATAAACAAAATTTCCATGCAAATACTTGACTTCTGGGGCATTGAGAGTATTTTTGTAACACAAGGGACCAAGGCAGATTGATTAAAGCTGAGTTTTTCTCCTGTACTTCAACTCCTCTGCTCCACAGCAAGGGGAACCTAAGTTCATACCTGAATGCAGTAGTAATGCAAAGGCTTGAGGCAACATTGTTAGCTACTCACATCAACGGAATGAACTTATACAGCTCACTTCCACCTGAGAGAAGAACTGTTTTAACAGTTCGTGCCTTGCTAACAAGACACAGATGTCGCCATTGGGCAAACAGGGGCAAGATTGTTTTGTTTTCCATCAGGCAGCTCTTCCTGGGGCACAGCTGAGTGCAAGTCAGAGAGGTGTCTCTCTCAGAGGGTTTCAAACAGTGCATTCTTTTTTTTTAGCTAGAGACCATCCTCTGTGGCAGCACTGTGAGAACTCCCTAAAAGCCCAGCAGGGATTAGAGACAGGGAGAGGGTCCTTAGCTTTTTAAAACTATCAGAATTTTATTGGTCTCATTGAAAGACAGCTGAGGACCTTTAATCAGCTGAGGACCTGGGCTGTAAAACAAAGGTACAGTGAAGCAGGAGAATGATCCACCCCAGCTCTTCTCCCGCTGAAGAATCTGCTTCCTCATGTGAACGCTGCTTGAGCACAAACCAGAGCATGTGGATGCCAATCTCCACCCTCCAGTTTATTTGCAGGAGGGTACTTGTGAAGAATTTCAAGACTTCCTTATCCCAAAGGCTAAATACACAGGACTGTCTCCATTCCAGCTAGCTTGAGCTGAAGGAAGAGAGATTAAATATGGATAGCAGGACTGTGGTTACTGTGGCAGTGCACAGAGCTCTCATGCCAGTCAGGTGCCAGCATATGTCAGCAGTCTTGTAAGTGGCTAATAAAAAAATCAATAAAATAAAAAAAAAATTAAAAATAGTTTTCTCCAACAAAATCTTGGTGAGTTCCTGTGTTTTTCAAAAGTTGCATCTTCCAGAGGGTCATTTATTTGCCACAAAGCGTTAGTCTCAACTACCTCTTTCTGTCCTCAACTACCTCTTTCTGTCCAATTACTTCCCACATCTCAGTTTCTCTTCCTGACCTAGAAAATTATTTACAAGATATACTTGGTTGGCTACAGATCTTCATCTGCAACTTCCCTCTGCTACTTGCTCTGCTAAGCACAGCAACAAAGACAGAGGCTTTTTCTTCTTATTTTAATTTTTTTTTTTCTAGAAAGAAAAAGTGAAACAGGCAGAGTGTTCCCATGTTTTTCCACCAGTGGCACAAGAAGGCAATGATGAATGTTCTCAGCACAAATCAGTTGTTACAGGAGTAGGAAGATGGTGTTTATCACAGATAGCTGCTGAATGTTTAAAGAGTATTATGAGTATCTGTTACATAAATGAAACAAATAACAAAATTAACATAAAAACCCTGAGGGAAAGTGATAAGTTATGGCTGTCTTAGATCCAAGAAATACAAGGAATACATTGTGTAAACTTCTACCTCAGAGCTAGTGACTGCTTAAGAGTGCAGTACTGCTTATTTTTGTCTGGTCCTTCATGTCTCTGTTCTTGTGTTACTGGAGGATTTCTTGCTCCAACTGAATTTAATCATTGACTTTATCATTATGCACTTGTACAGAAGCTGAAGGTTACAGTGGAAAAAGGGATGTCTTTGTATTAAGTTCATTACAAAAGGAAAGGAATAGAGAGCCTTAATTTTCACTGCTGACATTAACAGAGATTGTAGAGTCTGCAAAACAAATTTGGCCATGATAGTGTTTTGAACCTGAGGTGTGTAATTTTTTTATGATCTGTTAAGGGTAATCTTTGAATACAGGTTCAGTGAGGAGCTCTGCACTCACAAGGTCAGGCATAATGTCATTAAATTTTCCAGAATGGTCAAAACAATTTCCCTATAAGCTTAGACCACCTTGGTAGCTTAACTCAGTGTCCATCTACCTGGGATATGCTTTCTTTGGATAGAGTAAAATTAGATTTTAAGACTTTTATTCCAGTTACTGGATGGTCTCTTCCTGGAAGAATAGATGGAACGCAAATCAATGGAGTCTGGTATCACTAATTTGTAAGTAACAAAAATACCGACTTTTATAGAATTCACTGAACTTAAAGCTGATTCTATCCATTTAAATTGGTACCTAGTACTTGTCACATTATGATATAGGTGTGAATGTGCTCTGCCAGGATATGTATGCACAGCAGAGAAACATTCACTTAAGTACACACCCACACATCCCCATATGCTTTGAACAGATCTAAATGGTGACTGAAGGATGAAGAAGGCTGAGCCACATAAACATTATCCACAACGACTATTAATTTCAAGGCAAGGCAATAATTTATAAAGGTTGTTAGGAAGCAATGTAAATGCAAATGCTCCTCTAATAAGTGCCAGGAGTATTATGTTGGAACATGTTTGTGATTCACCATAGTGTGTTAAGCAGGGAAGAGCGTGTATGATTCCTGTGGAAGATGGTGACAAGAGTAAAGAGGTGAAAACTGACAGGAATGTGGCGTTCGGGGAAGCAGTCCAAGGAAGAGCTCTAGCAAGGGCTGACTTAGCAGTGCAGTAAGCAGTGCTTGGTGCTGGAGCGAGGACAGGCAATATCTGGAATAATTAATCAATAATTCATTATGGAAAAATGCTACCAGCTGTAAACTTAATTTGTAGAATAATGCCCTCCAGTAATGCCAAAAGTTATAAATATATTCATATTTTTTGAAACAGCTAGTACAAGCTGAAGCCAAATGCTTCAATCATATATAATATATAATAAAGTTGACTTAAAAAAAAAAAGAAAATGTTTCTGATGGCAGACAGTGAAAATTAGGCAATTAGTATAGAATCCCAGTACTGAAAATAGCACATTTAAAGTGAAAGGTCTTAATAACAATGTTAACAACATTTTTTTTCTCACATAAATATTTTATATCTTGGTGCAGGAATAAAGTTCCTATCTCCTTTGTGTTTCATTTTCCTAGCAGAGCTTTACATATTTTATTTATCATTCTGCATGATCTATTAGATAACTTTATCATCTAGTATTTTATGAGAAGCAGTATTGTTGGATATTAATAATCATCCAGCTATCATTAATATGTATGAATCAAATTATTTTAAAGACTTGGCCAGATTTGAATAAATAGTAATCCTGTCTATATTTAGACAGTTTCTACTTTTGATACTTTGGCACAATCATGTAATAATTGGGTTGTAGAAACTTCAAAAGATTATTTTAAATAATGAAATTACAGTTATTTCAGAAAGAGTAAGCTTGTATTTTCTTTTAGGAAATTTCTTGGTTTAAAAGAAAAACACTGAAATGTAAACTTTGACTTTAATTTGTTCAGTAATTTAAAGTTCAAAGACAATGAGTGAGAATGAAATTTTTTTTTCTTTTTTGGGGTGTCTTTTACTGAAATTTTATTATTAGAAATTGTATTATGAGAAATATATGTTACATCAAATATACAGGTCATGGAACTGTTACGATGTACAGTTGAAATCATTGAAATTATTCCTATGTATGTCCTGCCTCTATTAGTTCGTGGGTGACTATTTGTAAAGGAGTGGAGAGCATTTTTTAACCTATACATTATTCAGAAAGTGTCATCTATCTAAAACAACACTGGCTTTAGTATCTCTGATACCTTTGCCACGTGTAGCAGGTGCAATTTGAGACCCCCACAGAGCACCTCTCCATGCTGGCAGCCTGTCCTAGAGCACAGCAGGACTGAAGCACTGACTTGTTGCTGGGTGCTTTGTACCGTCCCACTGAACCAACCTCTTTCACCACAAGCCCTGATAATGACAAAAGATGCTATTTCACTGTTTCTCTCTGAGGTCCATTTTCTGTTTAAAAAAAACCCTCAAAATGCTACTGTTACTAGAAATAGCACTTTGCTGTGCTTCCCTGTGTCTCAGAATACTTTACCTAAGAAGTTTAGTGCTACTTTTGTGTCTCTTTTCACAGAAGGAGAAGCTGGGGCAGATGTTGACATGAGATCTGGAGCACACCTTCCCAGTGGGGGTACCAGGATAGAAGACCTCCCATCATCACTTTTACTCCTGAGGGATGAGGGGCAGACCTGTATCGTGGTCACAAGTGCAGAGGAAGTTTGTGTAGATGTTCCTGAACTTCAGAAATACACGCTCGACCTTCAAGAGTTTCTGCTAATTTGTTCAGTGTTCACACAGTGTGTAGCACAGGCCTCCTGCTATGCCTCGTGAGTGCTGCTGCAGTACAGCCACCTTTCCTTTTGTTTGGGCACCTTTATCAGTACAGCTGAAGGGAACACTGTGTGGACTGTGAATTCCTCTCCAAGATCATGTAAATTCTTGGACAGTACATGCTGTTGCTCCTATTATTAATCTAACTAGCTAAAGCTGGTTTGCATACATCTGCAGCTACAGCAGAAGTTTAATGATAAATATTACCAAATGTAGCCATGCAAATAGTGGCAAATATTGAATAAATGCATGAAATGCATTTAGTAAGTAAAAAAATCTTCTGTTTTTCCATCAAGAAAAAAACAAAGGATGATTTTTCCTTTATTGCACAGGCCAGGTTCTCTTTTGTAACCTTTAGAATTTCATACATTTTATGAGTATAAAGGGGTCATAAAACCTATGGTAAACATTCGAGGATTATTTTACTATGGTCTGTATTAAGCTACTGATACCCTTCTATCCTACCCTCTGGATCAGGGGTGCAGAGTGGTTGCTCCATATTGTGCCCATACATAAGTGATTACTGGTTGGCAAATAGCCACAATAACAGAGGATCTTATGTAAAAAAATAATAGACAACACCACCCATACAGACGAACAAACAAACTCACATGCTCTTCATCACAGTGTAAAAGGTCCTAAAAGCTGGAATTGCAAATGGTAGCAATCCCAGCCATGTATAAATCCCAAAAAGTGAGAGACATTCTTGGAAATGGTGCCACCCCTAAAGAGAGAGCATAGAGGCTAATCTTATTTGAAGGATAAGATCATCTCCCCTTGGTAGTGGCCTTACTTGTACATAAAATAATTCATCTTTGACTTAAAATCTGACAAAATTGGCTTCTGCCCAGTCCAAAGGGGACAACTGCTGCTCTCGAGGTCAGCTCTGGAGGGGTTCACCAGGCCAGTACCTCTGTTCCCCTATAACTGTCTACGTCCATGAATGGAACGATCTTTTTATGGCTCCAAGAAGGTGCCAGGAGAGAGGGAGAGGGGCAATTCTGAGGGCTGGAGTTTGGCTGCATGAGTCTGCTTCAGCTGCCATGCCATCTCCAGGAGAGAGATGAAAATAAGTACCTACCCAAAGAAATGGGAGAAAAGAGCATCCCTGGGCTTATAACCAAACAGAGTGTATATAATTTACTACACTCCCTCAAAGTGGCAATGTTTTATTTCTTACCAGGACAGACTGGTGCATCCCAAGCAAACCAAGTGTTTAACTGTGGGTGACTAACTACATGTGTAATGAAGTAAAAGACATGTGGCTAAGCCAAGTGCAAGTTTTTCAAAGTGTGAGCATGTTCTAAAAAATGAGGTTTAGCAAATGAACAAAATGCTCCCAGAACTGCTGAATTTGTTTTCTTAGCATTTTAGTTTAGCATTTTAGTTTGACCTGACCATTTCAAATAACCACTCAAAAGAAATGGACATATTCAGGAGGGCAGATACCCTGTATTTCTAAGGCAAAATACTTCTATAAAATAACACAGTGATTGCTTATAGCTATCCAAAAAGATATTGCGCTGAGCTGTCATATTTTGTGTTGCAGCCTTTTCATAATGTTGAAATATCAACGCTATATGTACTGCATGTGTATAGTTAACTCTTGGTTTCCTGGTATAAGATGGGTAGGAAACCTGTATAATGTATTAACATGACCATAAAAACACCCCCCCCCGCCCCCCAAATCCATAATAAATAAGGGTAAGAATAGATAATACAGCCTGAAGAGTAACCAATAAGCCAAATGAATGGCATGTCCAGAAATATATGTGTATTTAAAATTATACTGATTTTTTTGGTTGAAGCTGGAAAACAGGAAGACAATGAGACTAAGACAAAATGTAAGTTGCATAAACATTCGACACTGTAAACTATATTTTGTTGAATACTTGTAGTGAAAAACAGGGGTTTCTGGAGATAATTGGATGCTTTCTCTAATAATAACTGTCCTTACTCTAAATTTTTATGATTATTTACCAATTTATTGTTCATTTTTTTCCTATTCAGAAACAACTAGACTAATTTCAGCAAGAGAAAAAGCCTAGCATAAAGGACAGGCTAGTAACCATCATGGAGGATATGAATAATTTGCATTATACAAATATGTTGCTTACAGACACTAAAAAAGGTGTTAACACAACACATCCTGAAATACTATTGAGAAATTATTGAGTATATTTGTACATATGTACATTCTATGTACAATTCTCTTGTCATTCATTCATTCATTCATTCCCATTTATAGCAGTTCATGTAGTGTGTGATAGGCCTTTGACACAGACCTATAACCATCAAGATTTGTGACACTGAGCAGAATACAATGAGAGCCCCCCAGATCCCATCATCTGAAGCAAAATATCCCTGTGAATCACAGGTATTGTGTTACCAGACAGCACAGCAAAAAATTAACCAGAGCAAAACACTCGACTTGATGCTGTTACAGCTAATAGGACTGAAATGAAAGATAATTGCATATTAAAATAGAGTGGGTAGCTCTGTTTTGATATAGAGATATAAAGATGTCAGGCAAGCTAGGCTGCAGCAGCAGGCAATGGGTGCCCTGAAGTGATTGAGGAGTGAAGCCCAAGAGAGCATTCCTCACATTCCTGTGGCACTCCTCCTATACATATGCCCCACAAAAAAAGGGAATTCCAGCACTCCGGATTGGTGAGCTGAGCTTCAGAAAAGCTGGCACATTTCTATAGCTGCAGGCTTGATTAATTTGAAGGAATTATTATCATCTCTGGATGATGAACACGAGGCATATTTAAACTGTTATTTTTTAGGGCAAAGGACGTGACATTTCCAATCTGTTACAAAAAAAAAAAAAAAGAAAAAAAGAAAAAAGAATCTCCCATCAGGACTTCCAGTAAGCACCAATAAGCAAGATGTAGAGAATGTGGAGCACTCCCTAGTATTTTCCCAAGATCTGCCCAGAATAATTGGTATAACTGCAAAAATATTTTGCTGACACATATGAGTGGGATTAGCCCAAAGAGCTATCTTTGTTAATGAGCCATATCTAGAAATTCAGTAGGTTTAGTAGATTACTATCTGAAGACACAGCATTTTTGAGAGCCACTTATGTCTAAAAGTGTAACATTTTTTCTCCTGGGACTAGCAGTGTATGTTCAGTAAGGAAATGATGGTTATCCCTGGGAATTTTCACAAATAAAAAAATCAAATAAAGATGACAGTACCGTACTTGGAATTGAAATGTGACTGCTAGTGACTGGGAATTAAACAGATTTATTAGTGTTGACATTATTTACATTGCGTGATCCGTATCAGCCAAGGGTACACATCACTTGTGAAAGCAAATACATTAATAGTATTACCCCGCCGTTAATGGCACGTTAATAATACTTCCATGATTCGCGTTTGTCAGGCTGCTGCTGAGACGTGCTCGGTGTCGTGGTAAACAAAGAAAATCAGCCATGTTGCGAGACCCTTTATTCTTTAAAAACTTAAGTTCACGTGAGAAGAATGCGGCGCTAGATAACCCCCAGAAGAGTGATAAATTAACGATTTCACACCCTTCCCTTCCTCGTTTTTTACCCCCTATACCAATGACAGAAGGGACAGCCGGCTGATACGGATTACTTTTGAGGAGTGTGACAACAGGTGGCCTCCCCGAAGTCACTAGATCGGGCAGATCAAGTCTTTATTTATATTTTTTTTTGGCGTCCGGCTTGCCCATCAGCGGTATCCACGCACAGGGTGCACCACCGCCGAAGCTGCGCTGATGCGCGTCCCTCGGGACCATGGCGGCAGCAGCTCAGAACTCTTTTTTTGTGGTGAAACCCGGCAAGGATGCCTTCCCCGGGGGAGGTTACTGAGGCAGCCGGAGGGGACCCCGGCGGTCGCGACCCCCGGCGACCCGCCCCCCCTTCCCTCCTCCGGCCCGCCCCGGCCCGCCCCCCGCCGCTCCGCCTCCCCGAGCCGGCAACTTCCCCGTCGCCGAGGCGGGCGCGGAGCCCCTCATCAGCCCGGATGGGAGGAGGAGGAAGAGGAGGGAGGAGGCGACGACGACGGTGCCCGGGGGGATGCGGCGGAGCGGGCCGGCGGGAGGCGTAGAGCCGGCTCGAGAGGGAGCGCCGAGCCCTTGTCGCCGCCGCTGCCACCGGCGGGGCTCGGCCGCCGCCTGCAGCTCCGGGCGGCGGCGCTGCTGAGCCCGCGGTGCCTGCGCGCCGCCGCCTCCCGCTCCTCGCCCAGCGCCCCGGCCGCGCAGCGCCAGGCCGCGGCCGCCCTCCCCCAGCGCCTCCCGGGCGGCGGCGGGAGGCAGCAGGGGCGCGATGGCGTCCTACGTGGATAACAGCTTCCGCCAGGCGGTGATGAAGAACCCGGCGGAGCGGAGCCCCCAGGTAAGCGCCCCTTGCCCGCGGACCCCGCGGCTCCCTCGCACGGCGGAGGGGCCGCCCCGCTGCCCCCGCCCGCCCCGCGCAGCCCCGGCCGGGGCAGCCCGGAGCCCCGCGGCCCCGCTCCGGGGCGGCGCGGCCGGGGCTGTCCCCCTCCCAGCTCCCGCCGAGCTCCCCAGCGCCGAATTCCCGGTCGGCAGCTCCCGGGAAGGGAAGGCGCGCATTAACGCGACAACTTTCCTCCTACTCCCTAATTCTGGGGGAAGGAGAGGGAGAAACGCCAGCTGGGTTTGTTTTCTGAGGGTTGCTTCCGGTAAAAAGAAAATGAACTTAGAGTATAATTTTTTGGTGGTGTATTTTTTCTTTTTTTTCCCTTTTTTTTTCTCCCCCTCTGTGTGTGAGTGTGTGTGTTTTGTTATTGCCCCGGAGTACGGGTGGCTCAGGATTTGAATTCAATCCCTACTTTTACAGAGCTGGCTGGAGCTGGCAGCGCTGTTTCATAATGTAGGGGCTGAGGTCAGTGGTATTCTTGGCAAGTCCTTGCTCTCCAAAGTAGGGTGAAATCCTTACACAATGGCACCAGGCAGGAATTTTTTAGATACCTGCGCCGGGCTCCTGGAGCCCTCTTTGTCAGAGGAGTGTGTGAGTTGAAGCTGCTCGTAAGCGTAGTTGCGCTTAGAGAGGCTGAGAAAGGTTAAGCTGGGGACTGGAGTGCGTACAGAAACATTTTGACTTAACATGACCTGAAAAACAACTAAAGTGAATGAGTTCCTTCTGCTCCCGAACGGTTGCTGCAGTGGCTGTTGCTGCCAACTGTCTAAAGACTAATAAGCTTTACACTGATCCCCACATCAAGCCGCGGTTCAATAGCTAATGATACAAGGAGTTACTTTGCTTGGAGTTGTAATGCCATCTGTCCTATTTTCTAAAGGCTTGTCCTGCTCTCTGAGCAGTCCCTGTGTTCGGGTTTTGGGGAAGAGATGCTGTTACTGATTGTTTTGGCAGGCGTCCGACTGGCTGGTGATGATTTCAAATTGGGGCAAAGAGGAAACCTTGACTTTCGGTCAGCACCCATAAGTCATTCCTCCTACTATAGATACGTCATTGTGGTAATGTTATTTTTATCCCCGTGCTCATGGAATATGTGTGAGAAAATGAAACTTTGCATGGAAAAACATACTGATTGCACAGGCATCGTATGTGGCGTGCCTTTTTGGCAACTCTATTTTTTAATTTTTTTTTTCTTTTATGAAAAAAAAAGGAAGCTGCTTCTGGAACATGTTTTTGTGGTGCTAAACTTGTTTCTCTGTCCTTGTTTGACCTTTTCCAAATGTCTGTTTGCCTTCAGTGCTGGACCCAGCCCTTTAGAGTGTTGTGAAAGCTGAAGGAGGCTGAGTGCTCTCTCCTGGGGAAGACACTCTCTGCAAACTCGTAGCGAGGTCACTTGGATTGGCAGAGGCATAGATTCCAGCTGGGAGAGCCTACCAGCAGTGTCCAGCCTCAGGACATGGTTATCGAAGCATGGTGGGGTGTTTGGGAGGAGAGGTGCTGCCAGATGCTCAGAAACCACTAGGTCAGGCTGTGGGGCCACCAGGCTGGCTTTGGGGGATGATGCTTCCCCTGTGGCATGATCAGTGCCATGTGAACTGTTAAACTTTGTCATATCCTTGCCAGTTGGCCTTGTTGTCTAGAAGGGCTAATAAGGAAACACGAAAAGGCAGAAAGCGAGAAATGACGCAGTGAAGAATCCAGCCCGAATGCAGGGATAAAGCCCAGTGAAGGGCATGGAGCAGAGAGCTAAATTGGGAACACCAGGACTGCGTTAGTGCTGTGAAACTTCCCGAATCAGCACACTGGCAGCCTGCTGTGGCAATCACCACAGGAAAAGAAGCCCACCCTTAAATCCATGAAACTGACACTGGCCCAAAATAATCCACAAATCAGACCAAATATGTGGGAAAGCTAATGTGCTGATGTTAGCAGTGGAAATACTTGAAACTGGTGGTGCCCTCCTGTTGCTGCTGGGGAGACTGGGCTTGCAGCAGAAAACTTGGTAGGTGTTTTTGTAAATGGATTATGTTGAATTGTCTGTGTTAGTTTTCTGGTTCTCTGTTCAGGAAGTTTGATTTTATTTTACAAGAGTATTGCAATTTGAAAGAAATATGCTTATGCATATCATATATCATTATTATGTGTAAAGGAAAAAATATATAGAAAGGTACAAAGACCTTGTTTTTCCTTCTTCCCTTAAAGTAACTTATTGTCTCTTTACTTGTATTTTCCTGTCCTTGCTATGCTATCTCCAAAAGATTGCTACTTAATTTTGGCTTTTGGGAAGTCATGAGGCTTCTTTAAAGTCAAGAGAGGGTTGGAAAGAGAAAATATATTTATCATATTCATGTCAGTACAGGAAATAGCAAGAGAAATATGTTGGTAGCATATTTGCTTCTTATTTACGTTAACAAACTCTTTGGGGCTCAGCTTCTCCCAAATCACGATGAGGTAAATATCTGTTTGACATTACTATTCACCCTGGACTGTCAGGGTGCAAATTTGGCACCATGCCTTCACTGCAGGCTCAGAGGAGAGGAGTGACAGAATGATAGCCAGCATGTACAACTTCGAGAAGTAGGTCTGATAAACATTGTTGGAGATGGCAAACTTAACTTGGCATGAACTTTTGTAATGCAGAAATCTCTTGGTAATTTTGGATTGGGATGAATTATTTTTTTCTTCAATGTAAACAGTGTATTCTGCAGTTGCTTCCATAAATTCATAACTTTGTATCTCTTTGGTATATCCTCCTTTACAGAGTGTTCCTGAATTTTGTAACTCACAACTCAATATTCTGTTGGCCAAAGAAAATGAAAAATACAAGGAAAGGATTTATATGTGGCCTGCACTCTAACATGCCTGTTGTGTAACTCTTCTCTTTAATTGATGTATTAAACGATTCATTTTCTCTTTGAAGACGTGAACTAGGAAGTTAATTTAACTGCTTTGGGGAATCTAACTTTTAAATGTTCATAAATTACAAATGGTTTTATGCCCTTAAGCTGTGAGTAATAGCAATCTACTTATTTTCTCTCCTAACGTCCTCTTGCGTGGACTTTTATAGCTTTAAGTCTTTACAAAACAAATTCTTTTTGGCATCATAGGCCATTTTAGAAAGCGTGCAGTTTTATACTGGTGTAGCGTGGTCTGAAAAAATAGGACTGTTTTTGTTTTCAAACAAGAGAAACTGAGCCCTGATCTTTCTTTATCCTAACAACTCATTTGCATGGCATGGTATGTGAATAGTTAGTTGCTTCAGAAACTCTGCATACTGTTCACTATTTTTGTGCCATGTGGTGATGTCTGCAGGAAGAAATTTTTTGAACGTGTGCCTTATATATGTTAGATGCCTAAGGTTTGTTTCTGGAAACTGCCGGTGCGGTACATGAAGGCAGTTCAACACGGCAGTAATGAAGAGCAGAGATATAACAGCATCGGACCAGGGCGGAGGAGAGAGCTTTACAGTAGCCCTTAGTTTGATACTAATGCGTCATTTAATGTCAGAAGACATCTAAACAGGATGCTGTTGTTAAGTAGATACTCCCTTCTTGAACACTTGAGAGGAAAAGTGCTTTAATCATAGGATGTACCTATGCTTTTTCCAAATAAACTTTCAGCTTGTTCCCCAGTTGTGTTATTTTTATACTTGTAACCAGTGATAGATAGCATGATTGTGTGCAATCTTCAGATAAGCCAGAAATGAACATTTTCTTCTTGCTACAGTGATCTCTTAATAAATAAATACAAGGCTGTGTAGTTTAATGGGATCAGAGAAACTAAGCATTTTATATGTGAGTCTAGCAAAAGAATATTTAGTCTTTAAATTCGAGCAGATCATGTGTCTGTATATCAAATGCGTGAGAAGACTAAAATGATATTTTCAAAAGAGCTTATTTGAGATTTCTTTCCTTTGAAAAATAAAAGTATTTTGGAGCTTGAGTTTTGCTTTCAGATTTTCTTCACTGTCAGCATGCTACTCTGTTGCCATCTTTTTGAGGTGAGCGTTTACAGAGGAGGATAACCCCTGTTATCAGGCTGCTAACAGCAATATAATGCTGAGAACTGATTCTGTTGCTAAATTCTTCTGCTGGTTTTTGGTAGTCCTGAGGAGCAAAGGACTGTGCCTGGTATTTAGTTGTTTTGCATTGATATAGTGGTCTTTCCATAATGCATCTCAGGGCTTTGTTGTCTGGTTGTTCAGGAGCAGCCTTACTTTGGCAAGGCTGGATATTCTGTCTCTTTCTGGGGAGCCCATTTGGCCAATAAAATTAGATTCCTAACTGTGCTTCCCATGGTGGTGTTCAGGCTTTCTGCTGACTGCAGTGACTAATTCTGAAGTGGGGTCATGAGCCTGCTATGTTTTGTGTTAACATTGGGACCATCGTTAGTAACACAGCTTAATGAAAAAAAGGTTGTTGCTGGTTCTTGATCTGGGCTTCTTTCTTGCTCAGCAGTGGACTTCACTGCCATCATAAAGTCAGCCGTAAACATAGTTGGTCTGAACCAAAAAAACACCCCAACAAACCTCTAGATGCTGTAGGGTTTTGGAAACTTGTTCAAAATAGTTAATATGCCCTGAATGTGTCTGAAAAACTGTAGGTTAAGTGGTGCCTTGTGGCTCTTGGGCTGTAAGTAGAGGGGCGGATACAGATGAAATCAGTTAAAATACACTAATGTATCTAGAGACCTTTAACCATAGGGATTTTTCCTGCTGTGTTTCAGCACTTAACTGAGAGCATAGAAAACAAACGAACTATTGGGAAAAAGTGATACCTTTACCTGATAAAATAACTATTTGACTATTTGTTTAGTGCAGAAATAACACCAGAGAATGTATTTTGGAAGTAAGTGTACTTTTTTTTTTTCTCTTAATGTTTTTCTCAAATCAGTGTTACTATGCAGCATTATTTCATGCCCAACAAACTTATTTGTATGAATATATCCTTTTGTGGCTGATAAGTAAAGCTGAAAATCCTTGCATAGCTCAGATTTTCTTGTGAACTCTCTAATCTCAGTCTGTTGAAACAGCCCTGGCATGTTTGATTCTGAACTTGCAGTGTCAATTTTCATGTCATTTTCAAAGCTAAGGGTATGTACCGCAATGGGCTGCTTAGTATCCTGTTTGTTTTGAAAGAGACTGTGCTTATTTCCCAGTTTTTCTAATGGGCGTGTGTTTGTCTGTATTTTCCCATAGCCATTCATGTCTTCATGGCCAAGATCTTTGAGAATGGCAGGAGTATTGACTTGTTAATTTATTTTGCAGTAGTTCTCCCTTGTCATAGGGCTAGTACTTTCTGCATTAGTAGGTTTCTGTGTCTTTTAATGATAGGCATTTTGCCGACACTTGCAAAGACCTTGGTATGATCAGGAAACCTTCACCTATAGCACAGAAATAGCTGAGTAGAAGCCTTATCCTAAACACTTGTGTGCTTTCTCATTGCATCAGAAGATTGCAGCTTGGTTAGCTGTACGTATCCGAGCCGGTTTGAAACTGGGAAAGTGAGTGAGGGTTTAACTCTAGCGCCGATAAGCTCTGTGCAATTTCCTACTCTAATTATCTGTTTGGTAGAGTTTGCTTTTGATTTCTGCCCTGCAGTAGCTGCAGAAGTGTTTGTCTGCCCTGGGTTTGGGCTGAGTATGTTCCTGTGAGCAGGTTTTTGTCAGACTTTGTAGACACAGTCTCTTTCCTGCGCTTAAAGTTGGGAGCCTTTCCATGGCATTCTTGCCTAGGACATGTACTGAAGTGAGCAGTGCTGGGCCCAAAGCCCAGGGGTCTTCTGCTCAGTGCAAGCTTGTTTTGTCCACTTGCTTCCTGAGGTTCTGTTCAGACATCAGAGCATGTGTCTTTACTCTCCGTGATGCCGAAGGACTGGAACCTTCCTACCCATCCTCACCCACCCCACCCTTGTGTGGGGTGTAGCGCATGGTGCTGCAGGGGAGGATTTGGTGGAGGAGGATTATTGTAAAGCAAGACTTGCCCTGGGTAGGCTTCCTCTTCTGCCAAAACTAGTAACAAGCAAAATCATCTCTTGGGCTTCTGAGACCAAAAGGACTGATAGCTCTTTCATGTCTTGGGTGTTAAAGTGTAGGTCAGCAAAAGTAAGGGACACACAAGCATCTTGCCAGGATCATGTTTTTCCTTAGTGAGAAGTTGGAATGTTTATTCACAGAGAACCCTTGGTACCTGAGGGAAAAAAGAAAGATAATTTAAGTGTAACCTCTAAAGATGATTAATTTATTTTTACGCTTATTACAATATCCTTTAGCTAAGGTTTTTTTGGTAAGTTATTGTTTCTTGTTTTTCCATTGTTTTAAAAAGCCTCCATGTGTAAAAGTTTTTAAAAGTCTACGCTTATGCAAATTACTGAGTAGTAACTACTAGCAGTAGCAATTCATTCTATTCAACTACTGATCTGATTTTAATATTTTTTTTTCTCTAAATCAGAATGTTGCTACTTAATCTGTTAGCATGTTTCAAGAATAACTATATGTACACTGAACAGTCATTGTAAGAACTTTGACTTCCTCATTGAGGGTTTTTTGTATCCTCATGAGAAAATATATTTTGGCTTGTGTTTTGGGAACTTTCCCACAGTAGGAGATCTAATTTTTGCGAGGTATTGTTTGGGAATTCAAAAGGAGCACTGGCAGAAAGATAGCTCTACAAAGATGCTTTGTGAAGGGCAGCTGAGCCTGCGCGCCTTGCTTGCTGCAGCCAGTGTTGCAGATTTAATTTGCTGGGTATATTTTGCATGAAGGGGTGTATTTGAATAAGTCTCAAAATGGAAGTGGTGCTCTGCTTCCCTTTTTCTGAAGTTGGTGAAGTTGACCACTTTTCTTGACAAGGGAGAGAGAGGAGCGAGCCCTACTGCAGTGCTTTTCTTACAGCTTTGTTTGCGGTTAAAATTAGCTATTTGTTCTCTCTGGGTATCTCTGTTACACCCATAGAGCTGTAGATGTGTTTCTTTGTGTATGTCTGTCTTGTCTGACCTGAGTAAGAGTGATTAAATATTTGATTTAGAGCAGTTCTAAGGAATTCTACTCAACAATAAAGAGCAGCATGTATATCATTACCTGAGCAAAACACTGAAGGAATAAGAAAAAATTAAAGTATTTAAATGTTTTTAGAGGAGGGGAAAAAAGGGCATGAGTTTGCTTTTCAGCACTGATAAAAATTGAGGGAATATTCTGATAATAATATTTATGTGGAGAGCATGATTTTCCTATTTTTCTCTTATTTGTGTGTATTCTGATAAACGTGAACAAAGCAATGAAGCAGCATCTTGTGTCAGTGTAGATTAACTGAGAATGGGTATTAAGTTTCATGAAAGACACATTCGTGGAGCATGCCTGTTGTTTACTGTCTTTACTTGGCTGTTTGTTTCAGTTTGCTTGCTTTTTGTATGTTTAAAAGTTAAAATAAACTTTGCTTAATGAAAACATTTATTACTTAGTCGTTTTGGGCTTCTAAAAGAGAAGGTGGTTCCCATTTCCCATGGATTGTTTGCTTAGTAGTTTGTTGTTTTGTTTTTTAGATTATCTTTGTTCTTATCTTTTTAGATTATCTTAGTTCTGTATTGTTAGGGATGTTGGTGTCTCATTTTTATTTTACTTTTACCATAGTTGGGAAAAAAATATTGATGCAGCCTTTTCCGTCTGAAATTAGTCATTCACACTTTTTTGCCCTCTTACGCAAAAAATAACTCAAAACTTGGAAGGGTGAGAAAGAATGTTACACAGATGTGGTTTGTAAGCAGTTGATGGGAAAACAAGACTGTTTTCCCCCAATATCTGCTTGAGGTTTGACTTGCTGAAATCAAAGGCTCAATCTTTTGTGGTACATTGTATTGCTTGAGCAGCAAAGCTAGTTGTAGTGGGTTGATGCTGGCTGGGTGCCAGGCACCCACCGAAGCCGCTCACTCACTTCTTTTTCCTGTGCTGATGTTCTCTGCTGCCTCATTCCTGCCCGTCCAGCTGTTTGTGAGGCTACTGTAAACACAGGATAAGTGGTATGATCTTGTAGCTGAACAGAAGAAAAGGATCTTACTTTTGAGAGATTGTGTAGTAGGGTTTTTGCTTTCTAAAATTTAAGTGACTCAGTCTGGTTTAGATTGTGGTTCAAATGTTTGTGTTGGTGCAGCTGAAGGTGTGAAGACCTGTGATACAAGAGATTGAAAATAAGTTTTTATGGTTGTGTGTAGGAACCTTTGAAATAGCTTAACCTCTTCCAGGGAGTATATGGTGCTCCATTTCCAATCACTGTCTAGAAGTATAAAAAAAAAGTAAACTGGATGTAATGTTATGACATTATTTAGTCTTGATGAATTTCCTAAAATAAGACTTGTTTTTAACTTAAGGGGCATGGGTGTGAGATGCTTCTTGACAGAGATCTTCTATTTTTGTTAGTTCTGAAGATTAGCATCAAAAGAAACCTTTGTAGGAAGTTTCTTGCTTCCTAGTGCCCAGTGGAATATAGCAATGCAAGAAGCCTGGGTTTTAATGCTACCTTTGCATTCACTGAATTGGGTAGGGAAGATGCTAAGGCCTGGGCTTTGGGTTTTTTTTTGTGTTGTTATACTGAATCTTATATGTATTTAGATTGGCTTGTTGTATAGTAGTTGAAAATGGGATACTGGTGGGCTTTTTTCCTGGGGGCAAAACAAAGAAGTGACACTTAATTTTATTGGCATGCAATTTAAAAGATGTACACATTTTTTCCATTTGGTATGTGAAGTCTATTGGGACATACCTAAATTATGTACCCTCTATTGTTTTTGTTTTGACTTTGAGGTAAGTGCTTAATCTTGTCAGGAAACCATTCCCCCGCCCGCACAGAACATTTCCTCAAAATACATGACCTTGCCGAAATCAGTTAGACGTTGCATTATGTGAGTGGCCAGCACTGATTTGAATGGTTCTGTGGAGTTTTGCTATTTGTCAGAAGACATGTCAGAATACACAGCGTACATGGCAGTAAATATTTAGATACATTTTGAACTGAGAGAGAGAGGCTTGTCTGTGCAGCATTGCAGACTACTTTTGTCCCTTGCCAGTGGTGCTGTGGGTGTTCAAAGTGAATTCCCTCGCCAGTGCTGTAGGACACACAGGCGCTGCCAGAACACAGCACCCTACTGCTGACTTCTACTTGGGTGCAGTAGCTCAGGCAGCTTTTGAAGGTGCCATAGCTATAGTAATAAAAAAAAGATGGACTTTGTTTAGTCCATCAATACCTATGTCAATATTCCAAAGTCGTGGCATTTTATTGTGTTTCATGTATGATGGTGCTTTATGTAGAAGTAGCTTTGAGCTTTATATGCTATCACTTGCTAAATTAAAATGTAGTTGTTCTTATCTCTCGATTTCAACTTGTGGTCTTTACCTTTTGTCCCTCCGATTCCCCTTTCCATCGTGCTGCAGGGGAAGGGAAGGGGAGAGTGAGTAAGCGCCATGTGCTATGGAATGTTTCCGTAAGAACACTAAATTGGGTAATACTGTTCCTAAACCACAACGCCAGTTCTCCCTGTGGAATTCTTCTTCAACTCTGGAGGAACTGCAGTCTCCAAGAAGAGTCAAAAACTGGAAGAAAAAAGCAGGTGCTCGATGCTGCTGAAGCAGAATGTCTGCAAAGGTGTGTAATATGGTTGGGCTTTTATCCCAGTTGCTAAATTCATAACAAAATGCTGAAAGCTGAAGTGATGTAGTTGATCATGATGCATTTGATGATTTCCTGTTGAGGGTGGCTAATACCTGGCAGTTTCACCAGTGAAGGCAGCTTGAAATTATATCATTGAGTGAAATAATATTATCTTAAGAAGAACAAATAAATGGGAGTGTAGTTCATAGATATGCTCTGAGTATGAAACAAGAAATAAGATTTTGCACTGGTTAATGATGAGTGGTGTTCAGGTGGTGTCTCCCTCTAAACTCAATTAATGCAGTAACTAAGTAGCTTGAATATATTCACTGCTAAAGTGCTGGTGAGCAGATGGTAAACACAGTGAGGCAGTTTTCACTCTGAGTTACAGGAAAGTAGTTGTGGGGGTCTCAGTCTGAGTTACATTTTGTGTTCTCCATTGATCCTATGCTACACATAGCAGAATAGTGCATCGGATTTGTTGGGGGTCTTCAGTGGATTTGTTACAAAGTGGCACAAAGCACAAAAGGTCAGATGTCTGTGTGAATTGCCTGCAGTGGTCTGCTCTGAAAACTGAAATATTTCACGTGTGCCATGGATATGGAAACAGAAGTGGCTTCGCCAGCTACATGCTGACCAGGAACAGGCGCTTGCTGGAACGAGGGTAATTGAGCTTACGTCCTTGTCACGGCTTCTCCCTTGCTGCTGAAAGCTGCTAATTAGCGCCAATGACTTGTTTTAATTCAAGATGACTTTGTTGGAAGATGCCAACTCCTTGGTCCTAGGCCACTGAACAACTATCAGATGGCAGCACAATTCCAGCTCAGCTGCTAGAAATAGCTTGAGGTAACAGTGCCAAGGGAAGGGTGATAGTTGTTTTAGTGCTGTTGTAGGTGTTTGCCAAGGTGGAAGAGAGGAGTACGTTCCATCTCTGCTGTATTTTAGACTGCCATTTATTTTAGTGCTGTTAGCTTGTATTTTACTAGACTGAGTATTGATAGATAACTGGTCTCCACTAGTCCTAAATCCTCTTTAAGAGTCTTATTAAACTCTTTAATTAAAGATGACTTCTAGAGGAATATCACTTTAGTAACTGAAAAACTTCTAGACTACAGGACATTGCTGGAAAATGTGATCAATGCAATGCATGACGCAGAGGGGATGAAACACTCTGTTAGCTTTGTAAAATGGTTCGAAGAACCCAAAACAAAGAAAATTGAGTTTTGTGATAGGATACTTCTTCCTGGAGTATGTTTCAGAATTCTCAGGCAAACTGAATCCTTCTACCTTCTCATAGTCATTCATTGTATCTAGCCTTGGGCTATGGTTTAACCTCTGCATTGTTAATTTGATATCCTGTAATTTTTCCCTTTCTAAACTCCTGTTGGAGTGCTTTTTGAATTTTGTGCCTTAGTCATTTCATCAGGTATTTTTCTTACTAGGTGAGCACTTAGAGCAGGGTGATTTGGCTAATAATTTATTTCACATTTATTTATTTCTGAGTAGGAAAGAAACTCACCTTTATTTATAAATTGCAGTACAGTGTATCTTATACAGGTTATTTTTCACTTCTGAAACAAAATGTACAAATATTTTGAGTCTGTCATCATTGTAATTGTCATATGTCAGATTTCTACCTTTACCAGGTTTGATAAGCAAACATTGCTGTTTAAGGTCTAATGTTCTTATGTGAATGAATATTTTATGTGAATTTAAAAGTGAAGAGAAAATAATGGCACTTTCTTACAATCCATCTTGGCTTGATAGTAAACGAACATATAGCCATGACGAAAGTAACGTGGTTTATAGTGACATAGCCCACATAAATCCAGTTGGATTTGCTGTTGATGTTGGCCCACGTTCCAGCATGTGAGTTACCTTACATTTCTTTTGAACAAAGGAGGTCTGTCTGAAACAGGTGCTCTAATGGTTACCCCGGCCTTCATAAATAGCTTTTAGGTGAAGTATTACTTCTGTTAACCATGAGTAACTTCACAAGGCACCTTGGTTTACTGCATGAGGTTTCCATTTTATATTAAAAAAACATCGATGGCCACAGCTTCGTGGTATTTGGTGCCTCATAAGTCGCTGTTTATTTTTAGAGCACACTTATCACAATTTGTCAGCCAAATATTGGCCTGTCCTCTCTGCTATTAGATAGCTGCTGAAATGCCATTCTCAAGATAACTTTACTTACTCTGGTTGTTCCAGGGTAATCTTAGTTTCAAAAGGAAATAATCTAAAACTTGCCAACTCTGCAGAACACCTAAAATAGTAGGAGACGTGTATATTAAGTATAGCAACCATATCATAATGTGTTAAACTTAATGTGACTTAATGGTTTTGAGTGTCTGTGGTAAGTTGCCTGAGTGTGTTGAAAAGTTTGAATGATTCTTATGAACACTAGTGAAGAATATTTCTAAATTGGTTGTAAAATGAGCCAGGAGATAATGAAGAAATAGCTGGGCCAGTCTCTAGGCTGGTAAGTCATGGCTGCTTGCACACTGTGCATTGCTTTAGGAAAACCGTGTCACAGTTTCTTTTAAGGAGAAAGGAAAGTTCTGCTTTAAACAAGTGACATTTGATATCTTACTTGATTTCTTTTCCTGTTTCTTCTATTTATAGATGTCTTCAGTTTGGGATTTATCTGAAAGCTAAGGTCAGGAAGTGCCTTCCTCCAAAAATGCTACTTGTTGTGGTTTTCTGGCATGTCCTGTCCCCTCTCCTTCCCAAAAGGAACTGTACAGAAAGTATTTTTCCACAATGAAACTCAGATCCTCAGCTCTGCAGTATCATGCTGTGACTCTGGCATACATACACTGGTTCACCTTGAAACTTTTAAAAAGCATTTCTTTGTGTACACGACACTTACGTGACTGATTAAAACACAAAAGACAGTAACCAATTTCAATTATTTCTCATTTTAATAGAGTCTACATGTGCCATGGGATGTGGAGGCAGAGGAACATAGGCTGTATCCTGTTTGGTAGGACTCATTTCCCATTTAGATTTTCAGATGACCTTAATGACTTTGTTTCACATAGGGATACATTTATGTTTGTGGGCGATGCTCATCCATTCCATGCTTCTACAAACCATGTAAGGTCTTGGAGGATCTTAAATGGGAAAGGTCTCTCCCACCTTGAAGGTCATGAAAATAACAAGCATATGATCATTAAACATGCACTTTTTTGTGAGTTCTGGTGTATGAAAGTGGTTCTCCCCAGTTTGTGTTTACAAACAAAAGGCTTAAGCACTTAAACTAGTCCTCTGAGAGTACAGCAATCCTGAGGGCAGCAAAGATGTGGGAGTGCAATGAGGGCTTTTGACTAAACTGTTTTTTTCATAGTCAGGGTTCAGTGCAAGGTCTTAAATTCAGGATTGATTTCTCACAAACAGCCCTATTTAGTCATTCAAGTTTGCACTATTGTTTATGCAGCAGTACAACTGAACTTGTATGCTTGTGGTATGACCACTTAGCAAGCATGCACTCTGAAGTACATCTGAGGAATAAATAAGAAATTTAAAATGAAGTTATATTTGAAGACATAATTAAAGTCTTTAACTAAACAAGGGTCATGCACCCAAGTCTTCTTGTGATGTCACCTTTTGAAATTTATTTAAATCTGTGTAACTTATTGAAACCTCTGATGGCAAGTAACTCCTTTTTGGAATATGGGTTTGACAGTATGTTATATAGTCTGTAATGACTATTTTGTTATCTGACTCTGTTTTTATATTTTTTCGTACTTCTGTATGCAGTAAACTACTTTTAGAATTAAGACTGTCAGCACTAGCTGAATATTTTGTTTAAATTAATATTTGTGTATCTGGTTTTTGTGTAACTTTTTATAATGGACCTGATTAATTTAATACTTTGCATTTGCTTTAGGAGACTTTGCAGTGCATTGCCTTGAGCAGGTTTCAGGAAAACAAACAGTGAGTTTGATTGTTACTGTTAAACTGTCTCATCCTCGGTGTGCTGTGCCCAGTTGAAAGAGGCTTATGAAGCCAGCTCTGTATGTCTGAAAGTTTTTGTAGCTGTTGAAATTCAAAGTACTGAACAGAATGTTCTAAATTTATTCTAAAAAGTAGTGTGGCATTTCTTAGGAAACAGCCACAAACAAGGTATTTTTCTGTGTTGATACTGTTCTTAACCTTTCTAGTACCCTGATAACTGACATATCAGTTTTTAATTCTATAGTTAACTAACAGAAGGGATAAAACCCCAAGTGTCATATGGGTTCCAGTAATCAGACGTTTTGTGAAGTAGTGGACCTGTTCCTTGTTTTTTGTCCAAGATATTCTGTAGACTCTACAGACAGAAACTTCTTGTTTTTACAACTTTTCTTTTGCTTTCAATTAGTCACCATAATAATTAGGCTGCTTTCATGTTTTTCTTGTATTTGTAGCACACGTGTTGTGTGCTGAAGGTGATCCTTTTTGCATCTGCTACTCAGTTTCTTAGTTTAGTAGCGGCTGTCTAAAACATCAGAATGGACATTTGTCTTTCAAGATGGATATGTGGGTTTGTTTTTTTTTCCCCAGAAGAAAATGACAAAATAGTGTCTGTAAGGAGTGAACAATGACAAAGTAGTGTGTGTAGATGATCTATGACCGCCTCCAGTGACAGAGCATCAGAAGTGGTGGTCTGCAGGCAGCACCACGGTGTTCAGCAGCAGCTTCTTGGTGTTGAGTCATTTCAGCAAATTCCAGCTCTAAGGATAGCATGGCCCTGCAATGCCTGCATTGCAGCTGCTCTGAAAGGATAACCTGCTCAGAGTACACTTACAAAACTTGGAGATGCTGCAATCATGAGTCATTTAGAAAATTTTAGTTAGGAGCCTGCTGTTCAGGGAAAAACACTCACATGCAGTAGCTTTTCAAATAGATTCCAACTTAATTCATTTATAAATTCTTTACTTTGACAGTATTAAAAGGAAACTATTCCTGGGGGATTAATTTACCATTTTAATTAATCACCTCAGGAGAAGATCTTCTGTGAAGATCTTGCTAAAGATTTTTCCTGTAATTAAAAAACTCCAAACCAACCAACCAACCAACAAACAAAAAAGGGAAAAGAAGAAAAACCACAAAAGATGTGTGTAAATAGGTGATCTGTGAGACCACCTGCTAACCAGAAAATTGCTTTTTGATCTGAGACAGATAAAGAAAATAGTGAGAATCTTCCAGGTAGGTGTGAGATAGTGACCTGATAAGAAGCTAGATACAGTAAAAACGTTGCACTGGTTAACATAACATCACTCACAGAGTGGGTCATCTTTTGTGTGTTTCAGCTTGCATATTATACCACCATCACCCAATTTTCTTTGATGAGCACAAGACTTATTTCCTTTCTCCAGCTGAGAAAGTTATTTCTCCCAGTTATTATCAACTGTAATTTTAAATTTTTTTCCCCCTTGGTTACACTTCTCATTCTACTGTTTTATTATCTCTGTTCTTCTTATTCTCTTCATCGTTGCAGGCTTTCTGTGTGTGGAACTTTAATTCTGGTTGGTTTGTGCTGCTAGGACTCAGCTTTCTAAAATTGCGACATTATTCAGTTTGGTAATGAACAATGCAAGAAAAATGCTTTAAGGGGTAAAAGGAATTCAGCCTGTCATAAGCACTAAAATGTACTTGCTGCTTATGGGCAGATCCCTCCTTCAGCCTAAAAGCTATATGGGATTTATAAATCCCATGTAGTGTCAAAATCTGAAGGGTGGTTTAGCAATTGCCCTGACATCTCTTAGTATGCTGAAATTAAAAAAAAACCAAACAACCAAAAAAACCCTTTTTATTTTTTTTCTTAGCTTGTTCCTTATGAGATTTCTATTTAATCAATAGTTTGTAGTTTACATTTGCTTTTTGTTAAAAAATAAAGTTCCCAGTAACAACAATAACACAATTCTGAAATGACATACTTTAGAAATGGTTACTGATTGTGTTTATATTAAAAAAAATACTCTATTCAAACATCTGTTTGCACTTGGATAAAATCAAGAAAATGACCTTTCTGTCCTGTGGGGTGTGTGCAGTTTCTTTGGTTTTGTTTTATTTTGCATTATAAATAAATGTGTTAGGGTAACTGGAACTAACACAGTGACACTGAAGTGGTATTGCTTGGCAGCATGGAATGTTTGAAACAGCAGGAATACGCTCTATATGTTCAGTTGTGGAGGGTTTTTTGTTATTCTGTTCTCACAATGCTGTCTTCAGTTAGTGTGAGTTACAATAACTATTAATACAGACCTAACATTTCATAATCATGCTCAGTTTGAACAAATAAAATGTCTTTAAGAAAAGAAACAAAACTTCTCTGCTTTGTGTAGGAGGACTGTAAAGTACCTTAAATGACTGTAAGAATGAGGATGTACTTTCCAAATCAGTATTTGGAATTGTGGGTAGCAATTTGTCAGTCTTTCCCCATGTCTGGTAAAGATGTAATCTGGAAAATCAACTGGCAAATTATTCAAATGCCATATTCCAGCTTTAAAAGTATATGTGGCATCCAAAATCAAGTATTACTAATTTTTACTGGAACTCTGGAGGTATTTAGTTGAATTTCCAAATAATTTTGAGAAATCAAGCTTCATCTCTTGGGTTCTCTGTGAGCTTGTTTGACAAAGTAGAAGTGGGAAAAATTGTGGATTTGGATACTAAGAAATTCATTAATAGTCAGTGTAAGCTTAGAGTTGAAGGTAAAGATATATTTTTGCATGTGTAAAGAAATATTTTTATGCCAGGCTGCTTTGCTGCCTACTGCCATTAGAGCTGGGACATCAAGCCAAGGACTTGAGTGCTCTCTTTTCCAGATAATTTGACTTCTTATAAATAAACTCCAGTATGGATTTTTGTGTCCAACTCCTTTGAGCATATCTGGAATTTACAACAGTTACAGTGATAGTAATGTAGAAAAAAACATCTCCTGGTGTTGCTGTGCTCTGACTTGTTCTGTAATTGCTACCCTGTGGACAGCTGAAAGATGTTGCCTGTTTCAGAAGGCAGATCTTAAGGCTTTTTGGTTGTAGGCTGCTGTTTGGACGGACCTTACAGTCATTTGAAAATTAATTTTAAAGTACCACAATAGCTTTATCTAACCCTGTCTGTCTGCCACCCATGTGCACTTATTTTCAGGAGAAACACACCCAGGAGAAAATTGTGTATCTTCCAGGTCCTGCAGTTTGACTTGGTAGGTGAAGCTGTGAGAATCACGGTCTCGGGTAGCTAATTCAGTTACAACCTATGTTTGTGTCAGTTCTCCATGGTTAGTTTGTAAAAATAAACAAAATTGGGAGAATGATATAAAAACTTTCACCAGTCAGTCTTGATAGTGACAAAAAATGATTATTAGTGAAACTATCTTTGCAGTCAGGGAAACTCGAGCAGACTTCTGCTATGGTTTCAGATAACTCTGACCCTTTTATCTAACTGGAGGGAGGGGAGTGTTTTATTGTAGTTATGCTGGGTGAGTTGAGATGTGCATATAGACGTGGTTGTTGCCGGTGGAAGTGGATGTTCTATTCTTGCCTAGATGAGGTGCTGTGGATCGACCTGAGCATCACTGTGCTGCTATGTGTGGAAGGCTTCTATTGAAATAACCATCTGTAATTGTTTTCCCCCCTTCAGAATGAAGAGGGCATCCTGTAAATCTGTAGAATGCATTCTGTATACAATTAGTGTTTTTCCATTTTAATGTGACCTTTTCTTCCTAAAGGAATAGTCTCCATTATCTAAACCCAAGAAAGGTAATTTGGTATCAATATTTTGTCCTGTTTCTCTTAAGAGGAATTTAGTGTGGCTTGTTTAGGGGGAAAAAGCATTTGTATACAAAATAAGTGTAAACTCCAGGTTGAAAATAAATGTTGGATTGTACCATATGACCAAGTGCTAATATTAACAGTAATGTGGGCAATAATTACTGTCTTGGACAACCTGGAAATATTAGCTGCAGGCATTTTAAAATGTTAATAACCTTCAGTCCACTAGTCCAGTCAGTTTGTGAATGCTGAGGAAGTTGTTAAATTATGAAGTGCAGTGATGTTCGCCAGAAGCGGCCTAACAGCCAGCAGAGGAGGTACTGCTGTATGTGACATTTTCACGTGTAGTAGATGAATATTAACCACTTTACCAGAACAATGTCGTTTTAAGAGGATGGTGGTTTTCAAAGGCTAAGCCCCAGATGAGAAGTACAGGAAAAGGAATGAAGTAGAGGAAGATAGGAGGTCAGAGTAAGTGGTGTATGTTTCCAGGTTGCTTCTTTTTCTGCTTCTGTTACCTGTCCCCTCCAGCACTTGGCACTTGGTCTGCGGTTCTTTAGAAAGACATATTGTTTCATTTACTGTAGTGGCAGAAGAAACTAAGTTTCAGTGGGAGGTTATATAAGAAGAAATAGACTCCAGTTTATAGTTATTCATCCCATGTTTTTGTATAAATACAAGTGAGATAAGTTTTAAGATAATTAATTATTGATTTTTATTTACAGAAAGAAGAATGTGAATATCTTTTATTGCAAAAAAATTGTGCGAAGAGCTTTTCCAGTATGGCCAGGTTTTTAGCTTATTTCTACTTCTTTTCTCTACCATGTGTTGTTTTCATTCAGATTCAGGCAGAAATGTGCTTTAACTGGATTTGAGCATCTTCATGATTTAAATTAACTGTATTGGCAAAGGTGTTCATGCACTGATTTAATAGGCTCTAATGTCATATATAAATTGCATGCAGTAGGTTGTGGGAGTTTCTCATGTCTGGACTGAGATGCTCAGAAGGAAGAGGAATGTAAGTGATGCTCTCCTGTACAATGGCACCAGTCTAGCTTATGCTCTGATCAGCTTTCACACAAGCAAAAATTCTTCTGATCATGTCATATCACCAAATACTCATTTTGTTCTGAGAAGAGACATAACTGTGCTGGCAAGGCAGCTTTTGCAAATGTCTCCACTTGTGTCAGTTAGGTTTGACTGCTTTGCAGACTGTTGCTTTTATAGACCTGCCTGGAGAGAGTGAGAGAGAGTGAGTGTAGGTGTGATAATAACAGCTTTCATTTTAATAAAATGCGAAGTGAAGTGTTTGTAGTCTCCTTGCTCTCTTTCTGTACAGGTATTACTTCACCAAAGAATTAAGTGGCTCTTAAGCTAATTAATGACTAATTAAATGACTGTTAGCTAATTAAGCTAATTTTTGGATGTCTATGGTGTCAATGGGTATGTCTCATCTCACTGCTGCTATTTGTACAGGAAACAGTCTTACCGCTTTCCCATACATGACAAAAACATGGTGCAATGCACTACAAACCAGGTTTGGAGAGCAAAAAGGATGAGGGAAAAAAGCTAAGGTGGTAAATACTGCTGTATTTAACATTAGGCAGGCTGACTTAAAAGTGAAGCTTGGAATAATGACTGTGTTTCAGGAGGATGAGCAGGAGCATGGACTGACTGGGCCTTTTTTAGTATGATTTCTGAATTTACTAGTCTAGCACATCTTTCAAAAAGAAGTGCTACTGTTGTAAGGGGAGAGAGGGAAATCCATAGATCCTTGACTGTATGGTTTGAGGAGAAGGATAAAATTTTCCTATGGGGAGACCAGACATACTTCTAGTGAATTAATAAGAAAAGCAACCTTTCTAAATGTTTATGCTTGGCTACCAAACGTTGCTTGTAGAAAGGAAATTGAGAGGTAGTTAACATTTTGGTCCCACTTTCATTGACAATATAGTACCTGTAAATACAGGCTTAAAGTATTTAAATATTTAAATTTTTTTTGTTGCTTAAAAACTGGTTATGCCAATTTGGAATTGAAATTAACACTTCTAATGTCAATTAAAACAAGCAAGAGCTTCCAATTTCACTGAAATGTCCTTACATGGAATAATTACATTTTTAATTCTTTATTTAAAACCAGACAAGCCAGAAGAAAACAGAAGGAAATTATTGATGCTGGCATTGGATACACTGCTAGCACTGCTTCAAAACATGAGCAACATTAAAAATTAATACATCAAATAAAACTTGAATGTATGAAGAAAATAAATAACACTTCAAGATGCCCATTATCTCAAATTTGTTCTTTTACAGTAAAGCTTATAGGCTCTTGTATTTCTACACAGGAACATATTCTAAAACCTGACAAAGACTCAGCCTTTGGTTACTATTGGAAATGAAATGTATTTGCTCTTTGGTGTCTTTAAGACAGCCAAGCATTTGACTTTAAATGATCTTGAAGTGTTAGGAGTTGCATCTGTATTTGTGTTTGGAATGCTCTTGTTCTCTGAAAGGCTGTAGTGCATGTAAGGGATTGAAAGAAAAATCATGGCAAAATGGTCGTAAATACATAAATCTCTTAAATAATGTTTTTCCTGATTCTTGGTTCCAGCCAGTACTCGAGAGAGAAGTTTTATTTTGGTAATCTGAAAACAGATCTTTTTCCATCATGGCTAAACAGTAATTTTAGACACAATGTTACTTGTGTAAACTGTGGAGGCAAAAAATAGACTTCCAGTAGTCATAAGAGCTTGTTTTTCATGGCTGTGTTGTTGCTCATAGGAAGGTTTTCAATTTGTTTAATTACAGCTTGCTCTGTAGACAGTGGAAAAAGTTATAACATTTTCTTACCTGATAGTTCTTTTTATATACTTTGAAAGGTGACATGCCATATTTGACAGGAAAAATGTTTGTTTGTTTTTTACACCAGCAGTTAAGAAGCAACTTCTTCAAGGAGTCACTATCTAGATTTACCACGTTTAAAAGTGAATCATTTTAGCACTTTTGACAGCATGCGTTTAACAGCACGTGTTGAGCGTAGCAAAGAGGGAACAGCAAGTAGATGGAGTGGTCCATCAGCAGCTGCCAAAACTGTACATTGGATTTTAGCCATAGCTATTAATCATTTCTTCTGTGAAAAGGAAAAAAATGCATCAAAAGCCTTTAGGGCGTTGGGAGGGGAAATTCCTTCCCTCTGCTAAGCAGAGAAATGTACTTTATTTAGTCATACAGCAGCTTCTTAAGTTGTCTGAACTAGTGGAGTTTGCTTATGAGATGTTTCAGTTTTATAGGTTTCATTAGTTGCAAATATACTAGCAAATGGTTTTTCTGAAAATGCAGCTGAGGCCATCAGAATTAATTCATTGTCTTTTAAACAAAGCTGCAAAAATTTCATCTATTAAATTCTCTTTCTGTGTTTCCACGGAGGAGAAAGGGAGGACATGAGCCAAAATTGCTTCTGTTGCTTCTTTCAGGTGTTGCAAGTTCACTTTCTCTCTGTTGCCACCTGCATTTTTTCTTTTTTTCCTGAAGCCCCCCCCCCCCCCAAATCATGTAATGGTTCAGGTTGGAGGGGACCTTTAATGGTCATCTAGTCCAGCTGGGCAAAGAGCAAGGCCATCTTCAGCTAGCTCAGGTTGGCCAGGCTGGCCTGGAATGTGTCCAGGGAAGGGGCATCTACCACTCCTCTGGACAACTTGTACCAGTCATTCACTGGCCTCATCATAAGAAAAAAAAATAGTTCTTCCTTATATCTAGAAGATAACTCTATTGTATTTCTAAGCTATAAACTTCTGCAACATTTAAAATTACTCAGACAACATCCTTTACTTGTGTGCTGTCGCTATCAAAACATGAGTTGTGCTGGATTGAAAATAGAACTCTAGAAATGGGCGTGTTGGTCCCAGACCGCCTGACTTGCTAAGATTTAAAGGGATGTGTCTTACAAAACCCCTGCAGTGAGTCACAAACATTTTTTTATCTCAGGAAACTTTGAATTTCCATTTCAGGAAGTGGAGTATAAATAACCTTCTGTAAGAAGACCAGAAATTCTTTAGATAATATAAAAAAAAATTAACAGTAGGTAATAAATGGCTGATATTTTCAAGGCCGAGAATTAGTCAAATGCAAGTCAATGATATTTATACAATTTTCAATTTTTTTTTAACACGTTTAGTGTTTTTCTAGATCACAGATACTAAAATCGTTCCAAAGCTGGATATGGCTATAGAGAGTCTTTTTTAAATCCTTCTTTAAAATTTTGAATTAGGGATTTGGAACAGGGGTTTGAATAATTAAAAAAAACATAATAAATGGCTTTGTATCCACCAGTATTTCTTATTTATGCTTGCATTGGTAAAAACTGGGCTTTCTGTCAGCATAGACTGAAAAGAAAAGGTACTTTTTGGGTCCTGTAAGGAATGGCTGCCTCGCAGTAGTCAAAAATGTCACTTCTGTTGCATCATGATTTGCAGAAATATCTGTGCAGATCATGACTCTAGAAAAACTCCTGCTCCTCTGTGCTGCATAGCTGTTAAATAACTTCCATGAACTTAAATATTTACTCCAGTGCTATGAGGGGCGGTATTACTTCACGAGACAGACACCTGAAAATATTTCTAACAAATTTTGCAGATAGAATACTAAATTGGCAGCAGGGAAATGAGAAGAAAGATGCCATTCATTCAGTGAGATGTAGTTCTGTTAGGCATTCACAGAAGAAAGCTTGCTCAGGCTGAGAGAGGGGAGCGTGGACCAGGTAAGAAGTTAGAAAGCGGAATCTTGAAGCTATTGGTAAAGACAAACCAGCTCCTCAAAGACGAGGCATCTATTGGTGAATGATGCTACTGCTTGCTTTAGAAATGACTAGGAGTGGTGCAACCCAAACTTACTTGGCAGTGCTGGCTTTAAAGGCCTTCTCAACCTTCCTCTATGGGTTCCTTGTTTTGCTCTAATAGTGACTGGGAAGGAATATTAATGAAGCAGAATCCTAAATGAGTACTAAAGTGTGCAAGGAGGAATGTTGCTGGTATCTCTTTTGGTCCCAACCCTCCTCATGTTTTTCACGTTCTCTTCAGCAATTATGCTGTCAGGGATGGTAACTGATTGACAGCTATGCTTTGCATATTGGACAAGTGAATGACAGAAGAAAAGCGGTCTTTGTGGCTGCGGGAGAGGCCTGGTTCGTGTTGGGTGGAATATATGCAATTTTATGCTGTTATTTAAAATGCAGGATTTAATTGCAAGAAGTAATGCCAGCTCACTTGTGTAGCAAATAGGAAGGAAGTAAACACTGTAAAATAAGTATGCAAATATATTCTTGTGCTCTGGGCTTATTAACTTGCTATAATATCTTTATGGTACTGCCTAGTAATGGCAAGTTATCAATCCTAGAAATCTCTTTGAGATGGATTTTTTTGTGATACTTCTATTGTCTCAACTGTTAAAGAAGCTAGAGAGTAATATTGTGGGAGAAAAATTAATAAAAGTTTAATATTAGAGTATAATTAAATAACAAGAAGTCTCAATGGAAGACAAAGAACTCTTAACCTGCAAAAGTGAAAGACTGAACTCTGTCCTTGTTGGTACTGACCTGATTAAAAAGGCCTTTCTTGTGGCACCTTCTCTATACTTGATAGTTCAGGAGCCTTGGCTGAAATTTTTATAGTACTGAAATATTTTGTTGTATATGTTTTTTACTTCTGTCATTTTCTCAGGTGCAGGACCTTCTAAGCAGAACCACCCTCGTAAACGGAGCTCTTGAAGTGCCAGTGTCTTTCTCCACTGGAAAGGCTATGCTGCATCCTACAAGTGCATTTTTGATGTTGCAACCCTGATGCTCCTTATATGCATGTTCAGAAATGTTTTAAATACACTGAAGGGCATAATCTCCCTTGCAATTTCTCTGTAGACAAGCTTCAGGTTGACTAAAAACCTTTACTGGCTAACTAATTTGAAAAAATAGACAAGAATTTTTACTAAGTACTTGTAGTAAGGCTTCTTGAGCCATGTGGTGTGATTATGCCACTGCATTAAACACAGTATTCTTAGGAAGAAGAATGTTTATACAGTTTTTGTTGGATAATTAAATGAGGCATAAAAAGATAGCCCTCTTTGGTCCTGACTTTGTGAATTCATTTTGCTTGCAGTTCTGTTATTTTAGTTGAGATGTTGTAATGCTTGAACTTGTGATAGGAGCTATATACCTTTCTCAGATGCTTTCCAACACTATAGTGGTTCTTGAATATATAAATTTTATGTGTATTTATCAGCATCTGCCATCTATCACCTTAACCTCTGAGCTCCTCTTTTCCCAAAACCTGTCCTTTAAGGTTGGTTTTTTTCCCTGTTTCCATATTCCGTTGTGGATTTTGTAGGCCTTGACCTGCAAAGGTTTATAATAAGGTGTGTCGAGTCTGTAGCTTGATTTCATGGCCTTGTTCTATACAAAATGTTGTAAAAATAAATATTTGATTTTCACTGAAAGTGAGACATTTTATCCCAAATAAAATAATGTATGTACTTCACGCTGTCCAGGGGAACTTAAGAGTTCATTAAAGGTCATTAGTCAGATATCTTAACTTCTTGGCTTTGTTATCATGAAAATATTTCCATGTTGCTGTGGCATAGCTAAAAATAGTGACTACATCCCCGTATTTTTGTGCAGCTCCAAATAAAAATGCATCCTGTAGATCATATAAAAAACTATCCAATGGGTATCTGCTTTAAAAGAAATCAGTTATGTTTCCTTGAAGGTTTAGGGGAGATTCACCAAGCAGGTAGAGAGATGTTTGCCGATGGGAACTCTTTAGTTTTTCAGTGGTGAAGACCTATCTTTCAGGAAGAATGAGTTCTTTTATTCTGTTCTTTCAGTTTAGTTCTTTAAGCCTCAGAATGCTATTCAATCTAAATGCCAAATGGAGAGTAATTTAATGGAAAACATTTTCTTATAGTGTTTTCTCTCTGAAAACAAAGATTATGCATGCTTGTCCTATCTGGGGGAGAAACCCAAGAGTCAAGGACCTCAGTGTGCTCAGACAAAATACAGCTCAGTATTCTAGAAGCTGTAGCTTACTTTAGTGTATGTTTATGTTCAGTCTTATCGCTTCATCTTTGCTCAAATTGTGTCATTTTTTCAAACAATAAAACTTCGCTTTTCCCCAAAAAACATACAGTCCAAATAATGTCATAGTCAAGAATGGATTACCAAATATCTGTTGTGATTGAGGAAGACTGGGGTGGTATGAGTGCTGGTAAAAGATGTAAACCTGAAACTGGAAAGCTGACTTTCCAGTCAGCACAGGTTTTTATGAGGTATTAGCGTTACCTTGGAATCTCAGAGTGTTGGAAAATTGTTGGTATGTGTTGCAGTGTAGTAAGGAAGGTGAAGCAAGCACTTGTAACAATACATTTCAGTGTATCAAATGTATCTTTTATGCTGTGCGAGTTACTGGCGGGGCTGTTGGAACAGCATGGATGAAGGAAAATTAATTTCTACAGAGTAAACCAAAAATGACCACTAATTCCTGTCTCACATGAATGAGTTGCTGCCAGAGATAGTTCTGCTGGGCTGTAGCTCTTCCTGAAGGCAGCTTTCAAGGGCTTGTCCAGCTCCTACTCAGTCTCACTTAGAACTGTTTTGCTTCTCACCTTCTCATCCTAACCCTTTACGTGCTTTCACCCTCTGACTTTTAATGCTTGTTGTAACCTAGCTGATGCTCTTGGTAAGGTGTCCCTAAACCTTCTCATTCTGGGTTTGAAATTAAAGGAGGTAGAGTAAGGATTGACTTTACTGGATGCTTATCTGTTGTATTTGCATAGTTTAACGGAGGGAAAGAAAGAAGAGAAAGATGGTTATGATGACTTGTGAGTTTTCTGGCCTGGAGTTTGGAAGACTCTAGAGAGGGGAGTGGTGGACAAAGAAGTGCTTAGAGAATTAATGAAGAAGGGGAAGGAAGACGAATGAGAATGTTCAGAGACCGTATTTGTAGTGAGATCCTGCACAGAGAGAGTTTGCTGCAGAGGACATGATAAAGCAGGTGACTCACCAGCTGCCTGGTGGCACGAGGGGGCCAGGGCTGTGCTGTAGAGGCAGCCGGTGTGCATGTGCTTGTGGAGGATGTGCCAGCTGATGCTGTGGGCAATCTTTTCGGCGCTTAATTTCTCTGATTCAGTTTTACAGCACAGCTGCTGTGTGGGACCAGCTCCTGGGTGCAACTGTTGCTATATTTATGAAGTGCAAATGCACAAGATTCATCTTTGACTGTGGCAAGAAAGGTTATAGATAACAAAATGGTAATAGTTTGGTAATTAGAGAGGTGCCACTTCCTAAATCAGCTTAAGCTGTGCTTTTCTTATAAACAATTGTAGTCTTTTGTTTACTACAGCAAACAACTTTTACACAACAGAAAAAATGGTGTTCAGAAATTATCCTAACACTGAATCAATATGTTCAAGTATGATCTCATTCAGTTCCCTAAATGGATTTTGTCTTTATGTCTAAAGCAGCAGCTGGTGGAGCTGGGGAGTTGTGATACCACCGAACAGTAACCTCCCAGAAAGTGCAACAGCGCAGGTTTCTCCATTTCTGCGCCTCTTGGAGCTTTTGCCTGTAGCAGGAGTTATTTTTAAATGAACAAAAACATTTGGGATTTTTCCGATCATAGTGAAAACTGGGGCAAAAGAGGGGTAATGTTTTTCTTTTAGAAGTACTAATTCCAGGTAGTGGGACTCATCACTCAGTAGCTATGGAAAGGATAAGCACTATTCTCTTACTGTCAGTATTTTGAGAGCTGGGTTCACTGTACATGCTATTTAATGCTGAAAAATGAGTTTAATACAGGAAATCCTGTTTGGGTGCTGCTGGGAGGATGGCAAAAGAATGCATATCAGAAACAAACTTCTTCAGCAGAACAAACAGCTGTTTTTGAGCCTCATTTGGCAGATATGGATAGCTCTGAGTGTCAGGCTTTGGTTTTGGTGTTTTGGTCCTCTAATTTCAAAGAAAAATCTCAAAGTAGTAATATCTCTATATTTGTCAGGATTGGCTGATGTCTGGACTTAGTGAATGAGTCTGAATTATATTCCTTCTACATTTCTCACTTTCGATCTGTAGACTCTGCTTATAATAAATCTGCTAATTTATTAGCAGCTTAGTATTTTAAATATAACTTTACTTATACTAGCTTTTCTAAGTCAGTTATTGTGTGCCTAGTCTCATTTGTAGGCACTGAACTTTGGTTTTACAGATCTGTCTCTCCTTCCTTCTTTCAAAGGAACCTATTTATAGCTCAATAGAGCAAACATCTTAGCAATGTTTTTCAAACTGTGTAACTGCTGTGGATCATGAGAACTAGAGAGCTGAGGAAATAAAGTTGCTATTTTCCTAACTGTAATTGATTTTCTCCTTCACTCATATCTTATGAATAAGAGAACAAAATTGAAAGCTTAATTGACAGCAGATATATTCAGTAGAAAAAAAATTTAAAGGATGAATTGGGGAAGTATATTCAGTAGAAAAAAAATTTAAAGGATGAATTGGGGAAGTAATTTTTTCTTCAATGAAATGTTGAGGATTTTCCTGTCTTGTTGATTGTGATGGGCTTATTGAATGCTGAATGGTGCTGGAGTTACTTGTGAGGCAACCCTGCTTCTATGTGTTTATCAAAAGGGATAAAAGTATGTTAAGTTGGTTTTGTTGTGGTTGAACAAATGTTTCTAAGTAATATTTTAACTCAGGTTTATGAGCAAATTGGTATTTCTGTGACTTGTTCAGAAAATTTTTACGTGGGCAGCTTATTTTTTTCTCAGTAGTGGAGGCCTGCTTAGATGGCTCACCTAATCCATTCCTCTCTTATCTTTTTTACATAGCTTAATGCTTAATACACTGAAGATGCTCAGCTAGGGAACATGAGCTTAACACAACTGTGACCATTCTAAATTCTTCTGATTCATATTGAATAGCCCAGAGCTGTTGAGAGGAGGAGAGAAAGTGGGAGAAACAATACTTTGTACCCCCAAATTGAGCAATAAGTTGTCGCTGCATGGGGTTTCTGAGAAATCTGAAATTGTTGGTCTCCAGAAGATGAAGCTTTAATTACACCCTCTGAAATGTTGCTTGCCTTTATTTATTTTTTTCAAAATTCTGGTCAAGGCTTTCTGTCCAGTTTTATTACGACTTTTGAACTCCTTCCACAAATGTGAGTGGACTTTTATATTAAATGTCTTACAGAATTTGTGTCAGCTCAGAGTTGCAGAAGGAGAATAATATGCTTGGCACACAGTGAATCCTGATGCAGGCAGCTGATGAAGAGTGGGGAAAAAAAGGACATTTTAAACTTAAAATGTGCTCATCAGAAGAATTTTGTAATAGAAATTATTAAGTGGAAAAAACGCTTTGATTTGGTTCAGTGTTGATTGCTCTACTGCATGCAGTGAAGTTTTTGGTTCTCTTTCAACTGTTTTAATTCAGTAGTTGCTGCAGTCTGTGCAGCTCTGTTCTTGCTGACAACATCAGGTAGGCATGTTTATTATGGTGGGGTGTTTTGAAAGCTTTAATGGCAAGAAGAGTTCATTCACCTATTTGTAACTCATGGCATTCAGGGTGTAGGTGAAGGCTGAAAAAGGATTGTGTCTCAGAGGTATGCAAGAACTACAGTTTCTCTGTTCCACCTCATGGAAGAAAATGATCTATGGTTAATCATGTTGCCTTCATCCTCATTATGGTGCCAAAAAGTGGGAAGTGTAATAGGGAAGGATGTGTGCCAGAGCTGAGATGGCAAGATAGGTCCAAGGGAACTCAACTTACAGGTTTGAGAATCCTGAAACCAATTACCATGCCTGGGCTGGTACTAAAGAATGAGGAACTGGGGATTCCTCTCTCCTTAGTAGTATTAACTTCATAATTGTCAAATTGACACCTGAGTATAATCCCAAGTGTCTGTCACTTGCTCATCTACATGCCCTGTTTCTTAAGCTGAAAACAAGCAGCTTAGCTTGGGACAGACACGGGCAGGGGCTGGAGAGCAGTGAGTGATACCGCTCAGCAGCAGGCAGCATTACCCTGGGTGAGTTATACAAACTTCCTACCTACTCTATTAAACTATGTTACTACTCCAAACAGCAAAGTAAACAGTATAAACCTTTACCTATTAAACTCCCCTGAGCAAGGCAGGGCACCATTCTGCCTGCTAATAGTACTAATAGCAGGAAATGAATGACTTAATTTCCCTCTCTTTTGCTGACAAATTGCTCTTCTAAACTGGGCTGGGACATTGAGTTGGAATGAAAAAAGCCCTCACTAGTACTTCAGTCATGGTGGTTTTTGTGATTTTCTTTTTTTTTTTTTCATTTTCCCTTTTTGTTTTTTAAACTTTTAAACAGGTCTTTCCAATACTACAAATAGTTGAATACACTGTGCTTACTACTTCTTGGCTTGGTAGAATGCTTGTGCTTGGTCACATGCTCTCTTTGTTACTTTTTATTTTATGGCAAGCATAACCATAATCTTAAAAGCCAGCCATTCTAATTATTGAGGTAATAAATAGTTAAAGTAGCTGTAACCCAATGATGCAAGCCATTGTACCATCTCCTACAGGTGTTTTCTCATAAAGGGCAGATGGCTGATATGTTACTGACTCCTCAGGGACAGCAAATTAGGAGAAGGTAGATATATTTACTACTTCTAGAAAACAAATTTAACTCCATGTAATTTCATTCTTTTAAAGGTTTCTCCTTGCTTCTGTCCTTGACAGAAAGGTTTATGTAACCTTTATTAAAAGCACAATGAAGAAAAAATACAGAATTTTGATCTTGCTGTTTAAGTTACAAGGCTTTTGTTTATGTGGCTGAGCATGTATAAATTATAATGGTTTGTATATAGAATTTGTAGTATAAGTATTACCAAATCTAAGCAATCAAAAATCACGTGGTAGGCTTTATCTAATAAACTGGTTTATTAATAAGATGAAAAGAGTGTTTATTTGGTTTTTCTACATGATACACTTGAGCCTTTTTTTAGGACTGAAATAGAAGCCACTGGGTGACTGAATCCATCCTTTGCCGTGTCAGACTGCTATGCAGCAGAGTATTCCCTAAACTGTTTGTATTCCTTTAAAATTCCCATTGCAGTGGTGCATGTGTTACTAGGTCAGCTTTGTCTTTTAATAGCCTTGTGTATATTCTAGTTAACTTTATTTCTAGAGAGCTGCAATTGCCTGTGACCTCTTCTGTGTTTTACCATAGCCACCGTTTTGGAAATACTCTCTTGCAGAACAGACTTTTCTGCAGCTCGCCTGGTTTTGAATTAATCTGAAGGAAATTACTTGATTGGATCTCGAGAGTGATTTGCAGAAAGACTTGAGTTGTTTTGCTGTTATCATGGTATTTACTTCTCTCATGGCTACATTATGGGCTCTCAGAACTGTCATATTATCAAATAGTAGGCAAGTATTTTTTTTATTAGTTCATAAATATTTTTTCATTATGTATGACTTTTTTTAAGTGCTTTCATTTGTCATAGGCATAATTTGGAAAACAGTTTAATATTGAAAAGATTACAGTGATACCTTTCTGTGCTACTTTGCTGGATTTCCTTTTAACTAAATATTTGGATTTTGTGTTTCTTTGTACCTTGTTATGTTCGCCATATTTACAAGTGTTCTATGTGGCACTACAGTGGTAGCTGTGTTCTATGTGGTGTTTGTTAGAACCATCTGTCTTTCTGGATCCTGTCTAAGAAAGTAACAAAAAAACATAACCAAATGTAACTAAAAATGTGGATTTGGGTATATTGTTGCCTACATGTTGTAATGAATTTTATTTTTCCCTGTGACCTCTACATTTGGTCAAAACTCCTATATTTTTGTATACGATAATAATAGTTGACAAGACTGTTTTCTTATGTGCCATATTCCAGTGAAGCTACTGCAGGGGTTCTGTGTCCTGTGTGTATTTGCCCATCACTTGACAGACCCAAGCATGGGTGAACTTGGGCTTGATCAGCCCCTCAGATTTAGAACGTCAGCCATTGTCCTTTGTGTCTTTTGCTGATGTTTTGCATCTGGTAGTTTACACTTCTGTATCCATTTTTTTATTTTTTCTCTGAGTGACTGTTGTTTTACCCCTCATATCATACAGTGTTGTTTTGTTCATGGCTACTAGTAAAGATATAAATAAGATGATATCTAATCTCCCATTAAACATTTTGGACCAGCCCTGTTGCACCCTCAGCAATTTTGCAGGTGACACCAAGCTGAGTGGTGCAGTTGACACACCTGAAGGATGGGATGCTGTACAGAGGAACCTGGACCAGCTGGAGAAGTGGGCCCATGGCAACACTCTGAGGTTTAACAGGACCAAGGTGCTGCAGCTGGGTTGGGGAAATCCCCAATATCAAAACAAGTTGGGGATGAACAGGGCAGGAGCAGCCCAGCCCAGAAGGACTTGGGGGTGCTGGTGGGTGAGAGGCTGGACACGACCCAGCCATGGGCACTCCCAGCCCAGAGAGCCAAACGTGTCCTGGGCTGCATCCAGAGCAGCGTGGGCAGCAGGGGAAGGAGGGGATTGTGTCCCTCTGCTCTGCTCTGGTGAGATCCCAGCTGGAACCCTGCATCCAGCTCTGGGGTCCCAGCACAGGAAGGACATGGTGCTGTTGGAGCGAGTCCAGAAGAGGCCACCAAGTTGATTAGAGGGATGGTGCACCTCTTTTATGAGGAAGGGTGAGAAAATTGAGGCTGTTCAGCTTGAAAAAGAGGACTTCAGGGTGACCTAATTGCTGCCTTCCAGTACTTGCAGGGAGCCTACCAAAAAAGATGGAGAGATTGCAAGGGCACGTGGTGGCAAGACAAGGCGGAATGTCTTGAAACTAAGAGTAGGTTTAGATTGGATATTAGGAAAAATACTTTACTGTGATGGTGGTGGGACACTGAAACAGGTTGACAGAGAAGTTATGGGTGCCCCATACCTGTAAGTGTTGGAACTAAATGTTAAGGTCCCTTTCATCTGCAAACCATTCTATGGTTCTTTCTTTACTCTCTGCTAAGGTGCTTGAAGAAGCTTTGGATGTTCAGTTTGCTTTGCAATTTTCAGCTCTATTTGATTTATGATGATAATACTTTCTGTTACATCCAGGTGACAAACTGTGGCTGCTGTTATGGAACTGCTTATGCAAAGAAAGAGAGGAGATGAGTTCTTGGGAGTGTGGGAACGTAGTAAAGATACATTTTTCAAAAATACCTGTCAAGATTTGTCATCTCTTTTAAGACACTGGTGTAGTAGAATGATTTCTACAACTGCATTGGTAATGTCTGAGCACGGAAATATCTGCAAATGGATATAAACATGTGCTGGCTGAAAATAAAGAGATTTTGCCAAAGTAAGGATGTGAAAGCCATGTGTCTCATTTTGTTCTCGGTCTCCAGTATAGTTCTTCTTTCTTCTGAGGGATAAATAAATGATCAAATTTTATCTGTCTATGTCTTGGGTGTTTGTACAACAAATTTTTGAGCAGGCTATATTGATTCTATCAGTATTTTTTTCAAAACTATTGTTATCTGGAACATATAGGCAAGCTGTCTGTAGGCTAAGTATTGGTGATGCCAGATAAAGAGGGAAGTGCAGACTTGTTCACACAAATATTTAATTCTGTGTAAAATGACTTATTAACTTTTTTCCCAGTTCATCTGTTAATTGTAAAAAGAACAACAATATAAGAGTTGTTTATTAAAATTGTGGTTATTATTAAAGAAATTGAAGAATGTTCAAGCACCTAATATTGGAGATAATGAACCTAATTTATTTTAATGAAATGAATGTAGTGTCTCTGTAATTCTTGGGATTCTAGGTTGAGTGCAAAACCTTGAATTAGTTGAGCAAGAAGATTTCCTTTTTATGGAAGATACTAAACACATCTGTCAAACCATTTCTCAGAGTGTGCTCCTGCAAAATAACAGTAAGTCTTAAATCCCAACATTTTGCACTTGCAATCCTGTGTTTCAGAAGATGAGTGGGTAAATTTAAATTCGAAGAGCTACAAAAGTCCATTTAGGAGCTAAGGCCTTAAAAAAACCCAAACAAACAAAAAAAGCCACCCCAAAAAACAACAACAAAAAACCCTCCCATAGACAATGAAGGAAAGATGCTTTTTTTTCTTTTTTTTTTTTTTTTTTTTTTTGTTCTCATTCTGGAATAGCAAGTTTTCCTTTTCATCTTAAGCAACAATAACTATTCAGTGTGCAGCATGATAACTGTACAGAAAATTGCAAATGCTTATTCATTGACCACAAATCCAGTGAAAGGTTGTAGGGCTAGTATTCATCTGTATATTTTCTGTACTGTTTCACCATTCAAATCTCAGATACAAATACAAAGTAAATTTAAATGTTTGTGCTATTTGTGAGACAATGAAGTAGTATAGGATTTTTTCTAAAGCGGAATCAATATAAATATATAAATGCAAAAGGCTACATAAACATTTGTGTAGCAAGTCCATGGGGATTGGGAGCCATGCAGGGGAGAGGAGGAAGGAATGCTTCTTTAATTTGCTGGTACTGTGATACCTCTGGGAAATAAAGAAGTAGGGAGAACAGTACAGTTCATGATCTTTCATCAATCCTGTCTTTGCTGTGGCGGAAGTGCTCAGAGGGGTTGTACTGCAATAGCTGTTCTTCCACAGAGTTTGTTTTGCTGGGAAGAAGGTGATATTTCCTTATGCAGTAAGGGAGGTGCTTCCTTTTACCCCCCTGCCCCCCATGCCTTTGTGTTTGTGCTGCAGCTGACTTGGTCCAATTATACTCTCTATTTAAGTGGCTGTTACAGCACTGCTTTCTTTTGACAGTAGCTCATACATAACAAAGCAACCTCAGTGTACACGATATATGGCTTTGCCTATTTTATGCTTATAGTGGTTGGAGTAGGAAAAAAAATAAACTGGAGGAGGAGGAGGAGTTGCTTTGTACTGGAAGACAAGAAATATCTACATAAAAATCTGCCCAGAAGTCACCTGGCAGCTATAGATTTGAACAGCCTGAAATATTTCTTTCTAATGAGAATGTTGCACAGCCTTGTTACAGGGAGCAGTCTTACAAAAGGACTTCTAGATACTCAGTTCAGTCATGTTTTATATGGTACCTAATTCAGATTATGAATTTGGTGCTGCAATACTTTCTCTGTTATTCAGTTAAAGTACACCCACCATACTGTTGCTTTGAGCATATGCTAAAGCAATAATATTTTTTTTCCTTTTGTCTAATACAACTTCTGTCAACTTGATCTGAACTAGAAAAATACCTCTTTGTTATTTTATGGTGGGTAATTTTTTGTGAGAGTTGTAGTGTTCTCTGTTTACCTTAGCATCTTTTTTTAATAAATGGTGAAATGTGTGCAATGGGCAATTGGGAAAACAAGCAAACAACATTAAAAAAATGCACTTTTGAGACCTTTTCTAGGGTTTTTCCAAAAATAAAAATACAATTTTTCAGGAAACATATTAGTGGCAAGTAAGTATTATGTTAAGATAATTTTCTGATGTAAAGACTTAATACCTTGTTGTAAAACTTAATGTTTTATGACAAGCTGTCTAGCTGATGAGCTTGTATAGCTACTGTATACTATTGATTTATCTGTGAGCTGTGAAAGTCATTGAAATCCTTTAATTGATACTCCAATGTTATTTTTCTCAAGAAGAATTGGAAAAATATACTCCTTTCTGAAAAAAACGATATGAGAACTTAAATAATTCTGAATTGTGTGATTTTTCTAAATATAGTTTATAGTTGCATATATATATAATTTATTATTGCATTTAGTTTGCCCTTAAAAGCCAGTGAGTGACTTAGCTTGTTTTTGAATTGGATTTTTTGATGATAGTTCCAGATGGTTGTAGATTGTGTGATTCAGCATTAAAAGGATTTTTCAAAGGGTTTTAGCCGTGACTAAAAGGGCAGTAGATCATCAGTAATCTGTGGCTGTGTGAATTGGCGTGGACTTCAATTTTGAGTCTAGGCGTCTTCCTCTGTGTGAACTTTTGTCAGAGGCATGAATGTGTGTGCAGGCAGCACAACTTGCGCTAGCAGCCTTTAATGCTTTTCTTTAATAAAAAAAACCCAAGTCAGTTGTCTGAAGAATAGTGTAAAGCACTTGGTGAATACCCATGTCACTTTGTTACTGTTGATGGAAGTCACATTTTTCTGCTAAACACAGTCATTAATTGATGCTGAAGGCTTCTGGCACTATTGAGTGTAAAAATAGGGGTTTCCTGCTAGCAAGTACAAAAGAGAAAGTTTCCTCCAGCATAATGCATGTAAATTTTTGAGTTAAAAAAGCAAAACAGGGCTGCTTTTTCTATATTTATAATGAAGTCACTAAATTATGAGCACATTTTGGATCTGTTGGGTTGTGCTTTTCCCTCAGTCAGAATTGCTTAGAGTTTTCATTCTGACTGCATCGCTTGTTTCCACCTCAAGTGCTTCTGAAAATTATTCTCCCTAACCCTATTTTTAGTTAATTATTTTTTTTTCTTGCTGCCCCCAGCATGTTTCTGAGGGCTTGCCTGACTTTCAAATCTATGGAGAAAACCCAAAACTTAATACAAATTTGTCATAGTAGCATGAAGCTTAGTACAGAAAAACTACCAAAAATGGTTTGTTGGGAATATGTCTGACATATATATCTGACTTCCTTATATATATATAGGAAGATACATCATATGTATCTTAAATTGAGGTTGTGAAAAAAAGGTACATCAGAGAGGAAATCTTTGACAATGGATCAGTGAAGTTTTATTATCTGATAAGGGTAGAAAGTGGTTTTTTTAGTTTGTTTGTTTTTCCCCTTTTTGCCTTGTGAATCTTCTACTCATGACCATGGGATCCATTCTTGTCTTCTTGAGATGCAGTTTCATAGACCAGTACTGAAAGCACTTGGATTTTCTTGTGCTTCCCCACTCTTGTCTCCCTTGTTCTTTTTATCACTCAGGAGTGAGCTTAAAGTACTGGATACCTGTGGATTGATTGGAGTGTGATACATGTTAAACCCATCCTAAACTCATGCTCCTAATAAAATGTTCCTGAACTGTCATCTCAGTTGATGAGCAATACAGACTGTTATTCTATGCTTCTTCTGTGTCCTCCTTGAAAATCTGAGGCGTGATTTAAATACAAGTCAATATGCACAGATAGGCCATTAACTACAAAAATCTTAATGAAAGCTCAGATTTACATTTTCCCACAGGTTTTTTAAAGTATCCCTGGATATGCAGTATGGGACAGCTCAGTAATCTCATAAATTATTATGAAAATACAAAGCTAGTTCCACTGTTCAGTGGTTTCTGTCATTACAGTTCAGGTGTCTTATGTCAAGAACCTGGAAAATATGAGGCTTGTATAAACTATTGCATTTCTCTTCTGTTCACTTTTTTGGGCTTTTTTTTTTTTTTTTTTTTTGAAGATAGTGGTCCTGTCAATTCAAAGAAAGGAAAAAATACACCTTGACCCTTACTTGTAATCTTTTCATGTAACTGGTGGACTGCTGAAACAATAGCAGTCACATCTGATACAACAACATCTTACTCATAGATGGAAGCAGCTGCATCCTCTGTCTTTGCATGCACGAAGACCCATTGTTTTCAAGTCTCCTGGTTAATGAGACGGTGGGAAAATGAAGGCCTGCTATAAAGGCATTATTAAAGATAATTATTTAACACAGAAAGAAATGAAAGATGTGTCTGGTGCAACTAGCTCTTGAGCTAGGTGTAAATGAAGAAGTTATCAGTACTGCCAGTTATAGGATAGCCTTGAGTTTACCCATGGATTGTTAACATTGTATTTAGCATTTGGCTTATTAAAAATACCAGTTTTCACAGGCCTGCAATTTCTGATGGCTGAGTCCTGAACATTAAATAAGTTCAGTTTGTAGGGAAAAATCCCTGCCTTGTTATATTCCTTTGCCACTACTGAGCCCATTCTTCCTTCCACACCCCCCAGGTGGGTTATGTGCTGTCAGCAGGTGCCTCTGTCCAATCCTCACCGGGTCATTGGGCAGGCAGTTGTCAAGGGCGCAGTGGGGAGTGGGTGGCACTGTCTGGTGATAGTGTTCAGCTAGGAAATGCTCCTCTGGGGCCAGCTGGCTGACCTCTGAATCTGTACCATGGAATTTGGGAGCTGTAATAGACTGTTAATCCTTCTGTTGTCATCCTCATTTCCCCTCCTCTGTTGGATGCCCTAGATGGAAGGAATGATTTCTGTCTTCATGGTAGATCTCTCCCAGGCTGAGAAAAGTGCCTGAACTTCATTTTAGGTCCCTGAAAGTCTGTGGCTGAGCATCCAGGAGAGCTTTTTCTGTCCATTTGAGTCAGGTGTTCAGTGGTGTCAGCACAGCCTGTGAAGCACAGAATGCAGCTCAGTGCAGTGTGTTCCCCCTCGTGTAGCACAAGCTCTTAGGAGCTGTAAGGTGTTCCTCATATACTTCATGCTGTGCCAATTAAAAAAAATACAAATTAGTGAATGTAACTATAGGATGATAGGAGCATTAGGAGTGAATGTTTAGTTCTTTAGTGCAAACTCAAGTGACAACAGTGCTAAGTTGGTTTAAGGTTTTTTTTGTGAAATATTCTTTTTTTAAAGCACATACCTTTGAAATCTGTTCAAGTGGAAGTATCTGACTAAATAATTAAGCATGGAAAGATCAACCAACATACAGGAATTCTGGTTTCTTCTGTAGCATACATGTAACTTGCAGCCAGTTTGTCTTTTGAGAGCCATCTGTCCCTGGTGTAAGGGATAAAATTTGCTGAATTCTTTGGAAAGATAACTGAATGTTTTTAAACAATCTATGCAACAAAGACTCCAACAGCCCTTTTTTTTTGTTTGAATTGTCTCGTTCCATATTCTGGGTTATTGAATTTTACTGTACCACCTTTCATTGAACTGTGATTTGGAAGATTGATACGTGATGCTTGCTTGCAGGCAGTCATCTACTCTGGGTACCTCAGAACCTTCTCTTGGTTCAGCTAACTTGATCAGCCTTTTTTTAAAATTTAATTTTATTTTCATTTCATATATATATATATACACACACACATATATATATGTATTAAGCTTAGTGAATTTGTGTTCTAGATCTGACATTGGTTGTTTTTCTTTCCTTATAAAACAGTAATAAATGTTTTTAGAAGAGAAACCCATGTCTGAATTGTAGAATATATTTAATGGATAATTTCTTACAATTAGAGTTTTGGACCTTTTTTCCCTATTAGCAATTAAATTTTGGCTTTATTTTATGATTGGTTATGCTATTTAGCACTGGTGGTTGTGCTGTTCCAACACAGAGGATTTTTTTTTATGGGGAGGAGGGTGGGTAAGACCATTTTTTAAATTTTTTTTTTAATTTTTTTTTGCCTGTGGCATCCATTCTTGTACTTTTAAGGTAATTAAAAACAAAGGACTTAATTCACTGGTCAGCTTGTTACTTGGCTCACATTGTAATGTGTTTATAGTAATTTTGGCTCTTGATTTAATTCATCTAGAGAGTTTTGGTTGTTGAATTAGATGTTTTAAATGGAAGTCATCAAGGTAATATCATTTTTCTTCTGGAACGTATTTTTAGTTTTATAAGGAGTCATTATTAGGGAGATGTTTTGCAATGTTTAGGTCTCTTGACCCTTATCTTGTTGAAAATTTAGCTTCAGTAATCTTAGTATTAGACTGCTTTGTTGCACAGATTCTTTGGTAAATAGATTAATCTCTGGGTCTTGTGACTATTAATCTTGCTTTGCTGCTTAGGTTTGTTGAGGGATTTCCAGTAATTAGGACATCTTTGTGCTTGGTTTTAAAACAGTTACTGTTTTTTTTTTCTGGTGTTGTAATAGTGAAGTAGGAAACAACCAGATGTATTATTTGGTTACTTTTGCTTCTCATGTTGCATAAAAAGCTTATGAATATCTGAGTGGTTTTTCAAGATACTGACCTGAGGCAGAACCTTATGAAACGGTAATAATTGTGGGATTCGGTGTCGAAATGCTCACGTAGGAGATATTAAAAGAAAAAAATGCAGACTTCTTTTAAAAAGTGCAGGCACTTCATTGCATCTCCTGACACTTCGCTGTGTTTGCTTGTAAACTGTGAGCTACAGTGAGGCTAAATCAAGAACTTTAATAATGTCAAAATGTATTTCTACAGTAACGTGAGTCTTGTTGAATGGTGCCTAGTATTTCAGACAGTCACATGGTCTCTTCTTGCTGAGAGTTTATACTTATCAAAAGGGCTTTTTTGATTTGCCTCTTCATGCCTTTTATTAATATCGCGTTCTGGAGAAAAGTGTTGACACCGGGGGCAGTGGAATACTTCTTGTTTGGCAATCTTGTGTATATTTTGTTGCAAGACTGTTTCAGTATATTGCTTCCAATTATTGAATTTTCAACATTTTACCATTGCTTCAGACTGCTTTAGGGTGCTTTTTAGTATCAACTGCATAGAGAATAGAAGAAAAGTTTTGTGTGATGCTGTTTGGTCAGGATTATTGTGTTCATTGTGTAAATGAACACAATGGTCCACCCATAACCCTTTTTCCATATGTGATGCATGTTGTTGCTTTCAATAAAGCATGCGCTCAGCAAGAAAGCACTTTCTGGGAGTTAAGTTGGATTTATGTGGGCCATCTCAGTGTTGTGAGGGAATTCTGGGACTTTCTTCTGCTGGCTTGAGGTCAGAAATAAAACTTATTCTTGGTGATAGTCATATTAACAATTCAAACAGCAGACTGTTCAAGTGAATGAAAGGCTGTTAACCAGAAGGGCAATGAGAGCATTTTTTGTTATTTTAATTTGCTTAAGAGAATGAGATTACAGCCAGAAAATTGTCTTGTCAAACAGCCAGATACTGACTTCCTGGTCTTCCATTGCCAAATGCTCCAGCTTCTCCAGCTCCTCCCTTCCTGAGCCCTCTGCCAGCTCATCATGAGAGCCAACATGGGCTCTTGTAACTTGGGCTAGTCCTTTCCTTGTTTGTTGGACAAAATGTTACCTGTCGGAGATGTAAGCATTGCTTTTTTTATAAGATCTGAAAATTTGGATAAGCTGTGTTTATTTAAAAACAAGCAAAACTCCGTTTTTCTTGGGGTCACGCTTTATTTGTAACATGCAAAATTACATTCATAACTTGAAAGCAAGTAGGATGCTCTGATTTGTTAACATATAACTCACTTTTAGTTACTGGACTAAGGAAAACTCTGTATTAAATATTAACTTTAATTTAGAAAGCCTTTAAAAACAGATCTTTTATTTCAGGTCATTTGTGTTGATATGAAGTACTTTACAGGTTTGAGTTTTAATAATATTTAAAGAATTATTTTGTGAGTTTTAGAATCTGTGTAAATATTTGTGTTTTCAAGTGTTTGATGTTCTCAGCTTGTGCCTTCCTTGTGATTCTCAGCCTTTAAGGTTGTTGCTTCCAGTTTATTTGAATTTCTTCTCTGTTTCTCTCTGTTGTAAATCTTTCATGCTGTCAAAAAAGTTTGCAACTAGCTAGTGGACTCATAAGTGACAAAAATTGAGATATATACAGGATGTGTACAAAAGCCTTCTTTCTTCAATCAAAAGAATAAATATGCTGCAATAAAATATGGGGTCCTTGATTCGCTTTTTTGATATGTACATTTGAAAGACTCGTTTGTTAGGAACTTCAGCTCTTTACGATCTCATTTATCTGAATTATATTCTGACTTTTTTGGATCAGGTTTGCAAGTTTCATCAGTTCCTGTAAGGCTGTTATCATAGTACTCAATTTTTTTTTTTGACAGCATCAAAAATTAAGCTTAAACTCAGGTTTTCTTTGCTGATAAATCTTTATCATTCCATTCAAATTTCTTGTGCAAAAGGTTTGTTTTGTTTTTTTTTTTTCAAGACTTTGTAGGTATAGGAAGAAGAGAATTATAAGAAACTTGTGAAAAGTTTCTGAAATCAGATGTGCTGCAACTCCATTAGTTTGTTACTGCAAGTTGTGCTTATTTCTTTGATTATGCCTCTGGATCAGTATTGAATGCAGTATTTGTTTCTCTTCCCCTGTCCCTTGGGAATTCTAAATCACTTGCAGCAAAACTAAAGACCAGTTGGCCTTAGATAAATTGCTGGTTACCAAGTGAGACCATACCAATGGTACAAGGTGATCAGCTATTGCCAAAGCTTCAAAAGGAGAAATGCCTAAGGATCTATTGTACAACCCTGCTTCTCAGAAAGTCCTTTATTCCACTGTTTAAAACATAAAAATGATGTAGTTATTTCCCCAAACACTTAATATCTTTGAAGTAACTCCAGAAAACTAATTCCAGAAAGCACAGAATGAAGAAAGCTGTCGGCTTTCTTACAGTAGCCTGAGCCTCACATTGTCCTGTCACATCCCAGTTGTGATCATTCCCCCAAATGCCAAAGGAGCGCCCTGCCCGACACCTCCACCAGCCCCATGATACAGTAAAGGATATCATGTTGACCCTGAACTGCCTGGAATTATCAGCTGGTTCCCTAAAGGGCAAATGGTCTTTCCATATGCTTCTGTGGCTAACTGTGCTCCATATGTGCCTTCTGTGTGACTGTAACTTTAACCTAGTAAATAGCTAACCTCAAATAGCTGCCCTCTTACTTCTCACTCAGCTGGTACCTTCTGTAAGCTCACAGTGCAAGTTAATCATTTCAGAGAGTATGTGTTCTTGCATAAAGCTTGAACTTAGAGTCTTGTCATGTGCCGTGGGAAAAAAAATCAAAATATCCTTGGAAGGAAGCTGCTCTGTAATTTAAGGTTAGAAATCTATGACTTCTTCATATACTAAAATGAAAATGTAGTATTTCAATAATTAACCCCCTCCCCAAAAACACCCCAAAACACAAAACAAGGCATTTGCTGTTCTTGTTAACTAAGTTACTCTTAGGTCTTAAAAGAACAAAACAAAAAAAAGAAGCAAAAAGGGAAGTGTAAGTCAATGGTAAAAAAAGTGCAGACCTTGACCCCTGGGTTAGACAACTGTGCAGAGCCAGCTAAATCATGACTGTAACTCTGGGGAATCTCCTCTGGCAAAACTTGCTGTTGAAACTGGAGAAACAACTGTCTCTGTCTGTCAGCGTGGTCTTTCATCTGTGCAGTACCCACCCGAGCAGAGCTGGCAGAAGACAGCACATAGTACATATGCTGCATCAGTACATAGCTTGCAATCGTCATGCAGTCTCTGGGAGGCTGCAAAAAGGTCTTCCCAATCCTCCAGGGCAGAAGTTTAATTTAGCAGGGCACTCGTGAGTGCATGTTCCCCCAAACTGCATGCAAGGCAGGTTTTGTGCCACCATGTGCACTAAATGTGAGTGAGCAAATAGTATTTGGCCATAGTGGAGTCAAACTGCAGGTAGTTTAAATTTGTTACTTGTGACAGAGACCCACAAATCTTGCCTTTTTTCCAGTCCATTCAGCTGTGGGAAGATAAATATAAAGCATAGAAGCAGTGCAGTCTTGGTGCACTCGAAGTACAGAGGGGAAGGAATCACAGAATATTTAGAGTTGGAAGGGACTCACAAGGATCATCGAGTCCAGCTCTTAAGTGAATGGCCCATATGGGAATCAGATTCATAACCTTGGCATTATTAGCACCATGCTGTAACCAGCTGAGCTAACTGAAGCTGCAGGGTCCCCTATTTGAGAACAGACATAAAGTATTTACAAAATTTACAGGAAAATGATTGCATTGCTGGTTGTTTTCATGGACACATCCAGCTTATGTGCTTGTTCTAGAGCTTCTGGCTGCTCTTTGTACCTTCACAAGTGCCAAAAAGCTTTAGTTAAAAGTACAGCTGGAAACTCTGTAGAACTTTTACCAGATTTTGCAGGATTTGACTCGCCATTAAATGTGTGGGGTCTTGGAGCTGCTGCTGGATTCATTCAGACTTTTTTTAGTATCTGAGACTGCCAAGAGAGGTGACAAGTTCTTTTCCCCCCCGGTAGTTTCATTAGGGCTGTTTTCCCTCTAGCAGCTGCTTTGAGACCTCTAATTCATTTCTATGCTGACCATCAACTCTGCTTCTGCCTCTTAGGGCTAAATGCTACTAGTATTATTGAAACTACAGAAGGGAATGCACTAGAAATATAAGGAATTCATTTATTTGAAATAAGGATGAGAAAAAAGGAAATGGTAGATGTATTTGCCAGTCTACAGCAATTGATAGTTTCAAGAAAGAGCCAAAACCTAGAAGTTTTTCTGAAAAGAATCAAACTTTTGAAATGGATTAAAAATGCTGGTGAGAGAGGTAAGGTGGAGGGGCTAATGTGACGAGAGAAAACCTTATCTTAGGTTTTAAAGAAGCTCTCAGCTGTAGTGCATGGCTCTTATACGTAGAAACAATGACTTTATAATCTGGAAACACTTGTTTGTATTGTGTTGTGGATGAAAAGTTTGCAGTCTGACCACTTTTTCTTGAACTAAATAATTTTTCTGAGACTGATGACCACTTGCAGATTAAATAGATAAATTCTGACAGACAAGCCACTCCTTGATGTGTGACACTAGAAACAATACTTGTGTTAAATGTAACTGAGAATGTTGTCTTCAAAGGAAGAAGTCTTAACACTTACAGGCTTCCCTGTCAGTTTGCACGTGCTGTGATGATTTTTCAAAGAGAGGTCAGGTCCTGCAGGATGCTTTAGTTGAGAGGCAGCAGGCACACTGAGGAAAGCTTGTGATGATGCAGGGATGGTGTAACTACTGGGCTTTATTTTTGGACTTGGGGGTAGTGAACAGGATGCAGAGAGCACCTTGGATTTCCACAGAGCTAGTTTTGATCCAGTTCTGCTGACTCCCTGTGGATCTGCCTTCCTCATCTCCCTCTCCAGAGTTTCTGTGGCTTATTTCTCCAGCAGAGAAATGCTGTCTAAATGTAGTGGAGGCTGTTGTGGGTATTGCCTGACTCCTGACTTAATGAGCCCTTCCAAATGGGGTTGGAGAGCAGAAAGCAGAAACAGTAATTAGCTCTCGGTACCAACAGCCAGCCATGGAGGCCAGAGCTCGTAATAAACCTGCCTGGATCTCAGTTGCTCGTGCTGAACACCACAGGTGTGGTGTCCTTGTGCCTTGCCCTCCCATCCCTCTGCAGCCATTTCCCTCAGTCACTGTGGCCAGCCTTGGTAGGAGTCCTCTGCTGTTAGTCACTGTCACTAATCATCCGTCTTTGCCTAAAGCTCAGAATCCCTGGTGAGCGTGGTGCATCCACATGTCCCAGCAGATGTTCCTGGAGTAAGGCTCCTGGCTCCCACCTGGCTGACTCCCGGAGGAGATGGCAGTGTTTCTGTGTGGTTCTCCCTTTTTTTTTTTTTTTTTGTCATCCAGCATCGCCATAGGCCACTGTATCTTTAGGAAAGGTTCACTGGTGTTTGAAATCGTGTTTGTCACTCCTATGTTCTCGTGGCAGATGCGGGGAAAAAACGTGGAAAAGTGTTTGTTTTTTCAATGTTTTAGGACAGTCGAGGGCTGTGCAAGTTAGCCTTGGTCATATGTATTAGTACAGTCTTAGGAATGTTTAGATTGTGATGTGGTGCTCAAACCTGCTTGGAGTTGGGTTCCTAATTGCAAGGGCTTCTTGCCACTGAATGTGGTGTTCCGATGGCAGAGATTGCACCTATTGTCCATCTGAGTGCTTTTGGGAGGGGTGTGATGTTTCACTGCCATGCCTTACCTGAGCTCTGTTTGGAGATGTTTTTAATGTTAAGAGTGAGTCCTCACACTCAGGAGATAA